>NW_026974711.1:89349-136354 GCF_015220805.1 Pogoniulus pusillus | reverse complement strand
CCCGGACCCATCAGCGCCCTCCTGCCGTCGCCCCGGGGCAGCTCTGCCACCTCGGCCCCCGGGCAGCTCCTCCGAGCCCTTCCCCGGGGCCGCACCACTCCCGCCGCCCCGGGGCCCAGTTCGGTATCCCCTCCCCTGACGCCCCGATCCCGGCTCAGCGCCTCGGTCCCGGTCTCGGCCCCCGTCACTACCACCGCCGCCGCCACCGCGGACCCTCCCTCCCCCCTCCTTCCCCACTCCTTCTCCCCCTGCCGCCGCCGCCACCGCCGCCGCCGCCGCCGCGCCCGGTGCGCCCGGTCGGCCCCGCTCACCTCCGCCTCCGGCGCCGCCGCCCGCGGGGCCCCGCGCCCCGATACGGCCCCGTTGCCGCCGCCCGCTCCTACACGGGGGCCGCGCTGCACTCTCGCCGCCCCATCGCGCGTTTAGGCCGGGTCTCCGGTGGCGGCCCCGGCCCCGGTCACCGGTCCCGGCCGCAGCCCCAGCCCGCCCCCGCCGGTGCCCGCCCCCCCCCCCCCCCCCCCCCCCCCCCCCCCCGCGCCCGGATCCGCTGCCGGGCGCTCCCGGCCGGCGGCCTTAAAGGCACAGCGGCGGTGGCCCGGTACGGCCCGGTACGGCCTTCGGAGCGGCCCGGGTTGGCGCGGGCGGTACGTGGGGGTGGCGAGAACGCGCACGGGCGGACCGGCACCCCCCCCCCCCGGGGCTGCGCGCACACGGACACGGCCGCGCTGCACCGACATGGCGGGGCCGGTGGGGACAGCACAGACCACCCCCCCGGGAGCCCTCCCGTCTGCACACGCCCTCCCCCCCCCCCTCCCCCCTGAGGGTGTCTCTTACACACAGCCCTCCCCTTAGTACCCTCCAGCAGCCTCCCCCCCCGCCCCGGTACCCACTCAGGACCCCCACTGCACACCCACGCACCCCCCACCAAGCACTGCGCAGGTGGCTGCAGGACTCCCCCCCCATTGGGGTCCTCAATGCTCCCTTCCCCCCCCCCCCCACCTTGTTCATCCATCCCCCACATTTGTGCGTGGGTCAGACCCTTCACGCCCATGACCATTCCACAGCTCCCCACACCCCCCCCATCCCACGCAGCGGCGGTGCCGGGCCCCGCGGGCCCCCCCCCCCTCCCCCGGGCCCCGGGGAGCGTTGATTAATCATTAATTAGCTGCTGCCGCCGGGGCCGTGTCCCCGCGGCCTCACGCGGAAGTCTCTCCACGGAGGGAGGGGTACCGGAGCCTGGGGAGAGGGAATGGGCCGGGGGCACCTGAGGGGGTACCTGCGGGTCGGGGGGAGGGAGCGAGGGGCATGCCCCAGCGCACCCTCACCGGGCACCGGCACCCACCGGCGGGCTGGGCGCTGCCCCCGCCCCGTTCCCCCGTCTCTCCCTGCCCACGGTTGGATCCGCTGTGGTTAGGGATGCTGGGAGTGGGTTCTGGTCCTGCTGGGATCACAGGGGAGGGGAGTCCTGATCCTGCTGGGGGTCCGTGGGATAGAGCTTGGCTCTGTTGGGGGTCACTGGAAAGGGTCCTGATCCTGCTGGGGGTCCGTGGGATGGAGCTTGGCTCTGTTGGGGGTCACTGGAAAGGGTCCTGATCCTGCTGGGGGTCCGTGGGATGGAGCTTGGCTCTGCTGGGGGTCCCTGGAAAGGGTCCTGATCCTGCTGGGGGTCCGTGGGATGGAGCTTGGCTCTGTTGGGGGTCACTGGAAAGGGTCCTGATCCTGCTGGGGGTCCGTGGGATGGAGCTTGGCTCTGTTGGGGGTCACTGGAAAGGGTCCTGATCCTGCTGGGGATGTCTCGAGTGGGTCCTGCTCCTCCTAGGGTAGATCCTGATTTCGGCAGCAACCTCTGGCAGAGGTCCTGATCCTGCTGGGATCCCTAGGACGGATCCCGATCCTGCTGGGGGGGGTCACTGGGATGGGTCCTTGTCCCCACTGAGGATCCCTGGAGTGGGTCCTGATCTCACGAAGGATCACTGGGATGGATCCTGACCCTGCTGGGGATCACGGGATGGGTCCTGGGCCTCCTGGAGATGCCGGGGGCGGATCCTGCCCCTCCCGGCGGTTCTGGCCCCCCCCCCGCCCCTCACTCCGGGGACGGTGCAGCACCGGGGGACACCGGGCCGAGCCTGGCGGCCGGCGTGGGCACGGCAGGGACGTGGGACGTGGGTGTGGGGCGACTGCCCCCCCAATCCCTCCCTCCGGTCCCTCCTATCCCCCACGGGGGTACGTGGGGCCAGTTACCCTCCGGGGGGGTCAGATACGGAGGCTGCTGGACCACGGCCGCTGGGCTGCGGGAGCACCGCAGCCCCAGACACGAGTGGACACGGCCGCGGACCCGGGAGTCTTTTTCCCGGCTCCTCGCACCACCGGGAGTTGCGAGGAGGGTCCACTCCCGGTGCCCCCCGGTAGCTGCCCGGCTAGGGGGGGGCACGGGCTGGACGCCACGGGGATGGGCGCGGGGGCGGGCAGGCGGGGGCGGGGACGGCCGGGACGCCCCGGCGGCCCCGTGTGATGCGGAGCGCGGCAGTGGCGGCGACGGCGACGCGGCCCTTCCCGGCGGAGCGGCGCGGCCCGGGGATCCCGGGGGCTCCGGTGGGTGCCGCCGGGAATGTCCGCCCCGGTTCAGCCGGTCGCTCCCGGCTCCTTCCAGGTGAGCGAATCGAAACCCTTTCGGCTTCCGAGGGCCCCCTGCGGCCCGGCTCGGTTCTAACCGCAACGCAGGGAACTGCCGGGAGCAGCGCAGCGGCGGGGCCGTGGCGACCGGGGACCGCCCGGTCCTCACCAGCCACCCACCGGCGCTTTCCTCCGCAGAGCCCCCGGAGGCTCCCGAAGCGCAAGAGCCGCTTCAAGCGCTCGGACGGCAGCACTTCGTCCGACACCACCTCCAGCATCCTCCGCAGGCAGGTGAGCGCCTGGCACCGGCACCGACACCGGCACCGGGGCGGGGCAGCCCTGCCTGCCCCGGCCGGCCCCCCCTCCTCCCCCCCCCCCCCCCCATCCCCCGCCGCGGTTCGCTCCCGGGAGCAGCGGCGCTGCGGCTCCGCATTAAGGCACGAACCGAGGCGGGGAACGGCCGAGCTCCGCCGCCCTAACCCCAGCACCGGGGAAACGGGGAACCGGCAGGCCGCCCCCGCCCCGTCGTTCCCTCGGGACCGAGGATGGGCGCCGGCACCGGGCGCCGGTAGCATCGCAACAGCCTCTCCCCGCGGCTAAAAATAGCGATTGCTGCGTCAGGGCCGGGCCGGCTGCCGGGCACCGGCACTGCGGCGCGGGGGGGGGGTGGGTGGTGGGGGGCGGCCACGGGGAAACTGAGGCAGCGGAGGGGGAACAGTGCCGGTGTGGGGGTCTGCTGAGCCGCACTGTACGGGCACCGGGCCGCCTCCCGACGCTGATCGCGGAGTAAAAGAGGGGCTCGGACCCATCTCCACGTCCCCCCCAACCTGTTCCGGTTCACCCCGGCCTGAGTAACTGCCCCCGGCCCCGGCCACCGGCGGGGGGAGCGAGTACCGGCAGAGTGAGAGGTTCCGGTAGAGGCGGCCTAGGGGTGCGCAGAACGGCTCTAAGCATCCCGTTTATCTCCCGGGGTAGCACGTGCCCAAGCCGGTACCTCCCGGTACTCCTCGGTATCTCCGGTACCACCTGCCCCGGCCCTGCACCCGATACATCCCCTTCAGCACCTCGGAGAGGGCCTGTCCCGACCCCGCCGAGCTGCCCGGTACCGGAGCCGGTGCCCGGTGCCCGCGACCAGTCCCACCGCTGTCCCCGCCCCGACGAGCGCTGCCCCGGGGACCTCGGGCCAAACCCCGAGCCATCCCGAGAGGTCCATTCGGTGCCCGTCCCGCTGAACGGTAACGGGGCGGGCCGGGCCGGTCCCCCGGGGCCCGGCTGCTACCCCCCTCCTCGGGGGCGGGGGGGGCGCGGCGGGGGGGCGGGAGCGGCTCCGGCCTCGCCGCAGGGCTCGCCCTGCAGACGGGGCTGCTACCGGCTCGGGGCAGGACAGGGGCCGCTGCACCGGAGCATGGAGGTACCCACGGAGACCCCCTCCCGCCGCCCCGGGACTGCCGGCTGTGGGCTGCAGCCGGGGGGGGGACGACAGCGCAGCTCCTGCGCCGCTCCCCCGGGACCCCCCCGGCCCCCCGGGAGCTGCCCCTTTGCAAACTAATCCTGCCCCCACCACACGGGAACTGCCCCGGGGCCCCGGCCCGGTTCACCGCACTGAGGCCACTCGGGACCCTCGGCTGTCAGTGCAGCCCCCTGGGGGTCCCACCGGACAAGCACCGGAGCCCCCTGCGAGCCCTGGGGAGGGAGAGCTACGACCCCCAACCCCCAACTTCGCCGTCCCCCCCCCCAAAAGAAAAAGGCTGAGCCGGCGGGGGCGGCTCCGTGAGCCCTGGGGGGGCGGCGGGAGGCGGGGGCGGGGAGGGGCGGGAAGGGGCGGCGGCGGCGACGACGCGGCGGCGGAGCGGGCAGGGCCAGCCGGAGCCCGAGCCGCAGCCGGAACCGGAGCCGGTACCGGTACCGGAGGCGGGCGGGGCGGGGGGGGGGGGCGCGGGAGGCTCGGCTCGGCTCGCCCCGTCTATGTCGTTTTCTGACTCCAGCGCTACCTTCCTGCTCAACGAGGTACCGGCCCCGGTACCGGGGGGTAGCCGTGTCGGAGGTGGGGGGGGGGGACGGACGCGGGGGGGCTGCGCTCTGGCGGCGATGATTGCGCACCGGTTGCTGTCCCCGGGGGAAGGCGGGCAGGGGGTGTCGGCGGTGCCCGGGGCTGGGGAGGGGGACACGACTCTACTGTCCCCCGGCCCTTTGTTCCTGGCCTCCGCCGTTGGTCTCGTCCCGCTGCCTCCGGCAGGTGTCACGGACCCCGGGAACGGGCATGGGGCGCGGAAGTGGGGGGGGGGGGGTATGTGGGGCACGGCTGTCATGGGCGGAGACCCCCCCCGCGGGGGCTGCTGCACCGGGCCGGGGACTGCATGGCGGGGGAGGCGGTGCGGGAGGCGCTGGAGCTGTACCGGGGAACCGTGCAGGGGATGCTGGCGGCGGGGGGGGGAGGGATGCTTGAAGGATGGGGGAGAGCTGTGACGGTGTTGGGGGGGGAGCCGTGCTGGGGAGGCCATGTTGGGGGGGGCCATGCTGGGAAACCATATTAGCTGTGCTGGTTGAGGGGGGGGGGGGGCTCAGGCCTCCCGCGATGGGGGATGTGGAGGTTGGGGGCCGGGAAGAGGGAGGGGGGGTCCCAGTGTGCGGATGGGGAGAGCAGTGCTGGGCATCGGTGCTGAGCTCAGCCGGTAGGGCCCGGGGGAGAGGGGGACTGAGGAAGACCCCGGGGCAGAAGGACTGAGGAGGACCCCGGGGCGGGGGCACTGAGGAGAACCGCGGGGGGGGGGGACGGATTGAGGAGAACCCCGGGGCGGGGGGATAGAGGAGGACCTGGGGAGAGGGACTGAGGAGGACCCCAAGAAAGGAGTGACTGAGGAGGACTCCGCGGGGGACACGACTGAGGAGGACCCCGGGGGGGAGAGGGATTGAGGAGGACCCCGGGGGGGAGAGGGACTGAGGAGGACCCCGGGGGGGGAGAGGGACTGAGGAGGACTGAGGAGGACTCCGGGGGGGGGACGGAACTGAGAAGGACTCCGGGGGGGAGAGGGACTGAGGAGGACCCCGGGGGAGGTTTCAGACACATCCTGGGGGGGGGCTCATAAATGTTTCAGCGCAGCTCCCGCGCCCGTTCCGGGCACAGCAGGCACCAATCACCGTCAGACGCTGAGGGGTGGGGGCTGCACCAAGCACCCGCTGAGCACCCTAGGGTGGGGGGCAGCTGCAGCAGACCCCCATCCCCAAGGGGACAGGTTCAACCTCCCCTCATGACTTACCCAAGGCTGCACCCCCCCCCCCCCCCCGCCCCAGGACATCCAGCCCGGGCGATGCCATCCTTGTTTACCCAGCTCGATGCCACCATGGAGCATCGGGAGCTGAAAAGGGCTGTGGGCTTGGCGGGGGGGGGAGGGGACACAATCAGCGAGGTCCCTTTTCTTTTTGGGGGAGGGGGAGGTCTTCACAACCCCTCAGCACTCCCCCCCCCCACCCCGTGTGTGTCCCCCTAGGGCTCGGCGGACTCCTACACCAGCCGCCCCTCCCTGGACTCCGACGTGTCCCTGGAGGAGGACCGTGAGGGTGCCAGGCGCGAAGTGGAGAGCCAGGCTCAGCAGCAGCTGGAGAGGGCCAAGGTATAGCCTTTGAGGGGAGGGGGGGGGGGCACGACCCTGAGCTGTAGTAGGGTCTTGCGTGGGCACTGAAGCCCACCTTGGCACCCCCACCCCACCCCCCCGCCCCCAGCACAAGCCAGTCGCCTTTGCCGTCCGCACCAATGTCAGCTACTGCGGGGCGCTGGACGAGGAGTGCCCGGTGCAGGGAGCCGCCATCAACTTCGAAGCCAAAGATTTCCTGCACATCAAGGAGGTGAGCTGGAGGGGAGGGGGGGCATTAAGACACCTCCCACCCACCCACACCCTCCTTTTTTGGTCCTTCATCCTTGCCCTGCCCTCTTCTTCCTCCTTCTCCTCGCCCCCTTCCCCAGAAATACAGCAATGATTGGTGGATTGGGCGCCTAGTGAAGGAGGGGGGGGACATCGCCTTCATCCCCAGCCCCCAGCGCCTGGAAGCCATGAGGCTCAAACAGGAGCAGAAAGCCAGGTGTGGACCGGACCCCCCCCTCCCCCCCCCAACCACCTCCCCCTACCCGATTCCACCCTTAGCCTCTCCGCTCTCCCTCCCCCCCACCCCCGCCCCTGAGCGATACTCATTTGCTCCTTCCCCCCCCCTCCAGGAGAGCTGGCAACATCTCGGGCCTTGGCGACAGCGGGAACCGGCGATCGCCTCCCCCCTCCTTAGGTAAGGGCAGGTTCTGACCGGGGGGGGGGAGGTCTTTGAGGGTCCTGGGAGAGTCCTCCCCCAGCCTCCTGCCACCAACCTCTGTCTCTTCTCTCCCCAAGCCAAGCAGAAGCAGAAGCAGGTAAGTCCCTTGCACCCCCTAACCCCCTGCGGGTCCCTTGCACCCCCTAACCCCCTGCGGGTCCCTTGCACCCCCTAACCCCCTGCGGGTCCCTTGCACCCCCTAACCTCCCGTGGGTCCCTTCCAACCCTTAACACCCTCTGAGTCCCTTCCACCCCCTAACCTCCCGTGGGTCCCTTCCACCCCCTAACCCCCCGTGGGTCCCTTCCACCCCCTAACCTCCTGTGGGTCCCTTCCAACCCTTAACACCCTCTGAGTCCCTTCCACTCCCTAACCTCCTGTGGGTCCCTTTCACCTCTTGACACCCTCTGAGTTCCTTCCACCCCCTGACACCCTGTGGGTCCCTTCCAATCCTTAACACCCTCTGAGTCCTCAGGCCAGGGGCACACAGGGGAGGGGATTTGCAGCCAGGACCAAGCAAAGCCACTTCAGGTGTGGAGGCAGAGATCCTCCCCCCCCCAGTTTCGAGGCTGGGGGTGGTGGTTTCCAGGCTGCCAGGGTTCTGTGGGATGGGTTTGTTGACCTTGGGATGGGCATGCAGGGCTCTGAGCTGCCCCCCCCGGTGTGTGTGTGTGTCCCCCGCAGACACAGCACATCCCACCCTACGATGTGGTCCCCTCCATGCGGCCTGTGGTGCTGGTGGGGCCCTCGCTGAAAGGCTATGAGGTACCAGGGCAGGCTGGTGGGCAGGGCTCAGCTGGGGGGGTGAGGGGAAAGGGAGTTGGGAAGGGGTTATGGGGGTGGAGGGGAGGGAGAGATACTTGCTGTGCCCCCAGGGCCAGGTCCGTGCCCTTCGTCCCCTCTTTGCCCGCCTGGTGCCGGTGCCAGGCAGATGGCAGTGCCAAAGGCTGCTGGCAGGGTGCCGGGCGGCTGCCACCTCCCTGCCTGGTGCCATCTGCCGCTGGCTCACCGCGGGCTCACCGGGCCGGTGGCCCCGCCGGCAGGTCACCGACATGATGCAGAAAGCTCTCTTCGACTTCCTCAAGCACAGATTCGACGGCAGGTGAGACAGAGCCCATCCCCCCCCCACCCCACACACACCTTCCCCACCCTCCCCACCCCCTTTCCACGGCCTGGAGGGGGGTACCCACCCTCCCAGGTGCCCACCGCCGTTCCTTTGCCCCCACCCCCAGGATCTCCATCACTCACATCACGGCTGACCTCTCGCTGGCCAAACGCTCCATCCTCAACAACCTGGGCAAGCAGGCGATCCTGGAGCGCTCCACCGCCCGCTCCAGCATCGGTGAGGGGCTGGGCTCAGCCTGCAGGGACCACACCCCCCCGCCCCACCCACCCCTCCCTCCCTCCAGCCGGGATCAGCCTGGCCTGACACATCTGCCCCCCCCCGTGTGTGTGCGTGTCCCCTCCAAGCCGAGGTGCAGAGCGAGATCGAGCGCATCTTCGAGCTGGCCAAGTCCCTGCAGCTGGTGGTGCTGGATGCCGACACCATCAACCACCCTGCCCAGCTGGCCAAGACCTCCCTGGCACCCATCATCGTCTACGTCAAGGTCTCCTCGCCCAAGGTGAGGGCTGCCCCTCGCCCTGGGGGAGGTCCCCAGCTGCCCCCTCCCTGCCACTGCTGCTCTCCTCTCCCTCTCCTTGCTATTGCCGCTCTCCCTTCTCCCCCTCCCTGTCACTGCCGCTCTCCTTTCTCCCTCCCTGCCACTGCCACCCTCTTCTCCTCCTCCCTGCCACTGCCACCCTCTTCTCCTCCTCCCTGCCACTGCCGCTCTCTTCTCCTCCCTGCCACTGCTCCTCCCTTCTCCTCATCCCCGCTACTGCCGCTCTCCCCCCTCCCCCTCTCTGCCACTGTCACTCTCCCCTCTCCCTGCCACTGCCGCTCTCCTCTCTCCTCCTCCCTGCCACTGCTGCTCCCTTCTCCCCATCCCTGCCACTGTCACTCTCCCCCTCCCTGCCACTGTCACTCTCCCCTCTCCCTGCCACTGCCGCTCTCCCCTTCCCCCTCCCCAGGTCCTCCAGCGACTCATCAAGTCCCGCGGCAAGTCCCAGGTGAAACATCTCAACGTGCAGATGATGGCAGCCGACAAACTGGTGCAGTGCCCCCCGGTGAGCTGGCAGGCGCCCACCCCCACCCCAGGGCTGCCAGGGCAAGGGGAGGCCCCCGAACCAACCCTGATCTTCCTCCTGCCCCTTTTAGGAGCTCTTCGACGTCATCCTGGACGAGAACCAGCTGGAGGATGCCTGCGAGCACCTGGCCGAGTACCTGGAGGTTTACTGGCGAGCCACACACCACCCCCCGCACGCCCCCCACGCCGTGCCCTCACCCACCGGCCTGCCCGGCCTGCAGGTACCCCTCCTGGCACCCCTTCCCTGCTCTCCACGGGCAGCCAGCACAGGCTGGAGGTTAAGGCGGGGGGCACACGGCAGCCCCAAAGCACTGCCCCCTCTCCAGCCCCATCCGTCCCCGCAGAGCCAGCAGCTGCTGGGGGAGCGTGGGGAGCACTCACCGCTGGAACACGACAGCCTCATGCCCTCGGATGAGGCTGGGGAGACTTCCCCCCAACCCTGGGGGGGAGCCACGTCTCAGCGTAGCTCCCGGCACATGGAAGAGGAAGAGGAGGAGTACGGAGACCCTTACCCCGACATCTACCAGCCCCACCGGCACCACAACAGCGGCATGCAGGGCTCCGGCGCGTCCGAACGCCAACCCGAGCGCAACCACGACCGCAGCTGGCAGCGCAGCCGGCCCTGGGCCAAGGACAGCTACTAAAGGGGTGGGGGAAGGGAAAAGGGGCAGAGGGGCACGGCTGGGAACCGGCCCCACCCCCTCACCTCCCCCCACCGCCTCAAGTCCTGCTCTGAGAGTTTCTCTCCTCCTCCTCCTCCTCTCCTCCACAGCCCCTCGCTGGGGGTGCTCAGACAATCTCCTGCTCTCGGGGAAACTCCTCCAGGCAGCTTCCTCCAGCCCCGGGCAACGTCTTCAGCCATAAGCACAGTGTAGGGGCATGGGGGAGATGGAAAGGGGGGGGGGTGGGCAGGATGCCCTGAGGCATCATTCCCCTCCCCCCCTCTTCAACAAGCTCTTGGGGACCTGGGGACAGTCATCTGCCTTCTCCTCCCTGCCTCAGTTTCCCTGCTTGGCATCAACTCTTCCCTCCCCCCCCAGCATCGCAGGTTGCCTCATTCCCTGCAGGGGCAGTGGCCATAAGCAGACGGTGCCACCCCCACCCCCACCTGCCCCCTTAAAAAGACCTGCGGGTTGCAGAGGTCACACAGGCAGAGTTTTACATCCCCCACCCCTACCCCGAGGATTGAGGAAGAAGAGGAAGGTGCCAGCCCCCACCCCTGCCCCTCTGCATGGACCCCCTGGCAGGAGGGGCCTGCACCGATCGCTTCGCTCCGCACCGACGTCCACCTCGTCCTGCTCACCGCAGTCCAACCCCTTCCTGACCCCCCCCCTAAACCCTGTAGGGGAACAGGGCGGGGTCTGGCCGGCCCCCGCATGTGGCAGGGGGGGCGGGGTGGGGGCTCCTCCACACCTGCATTTGCTGCCCTTTGTGTCCCCATCTCTCCCTTCCCCCGGTAGCTGTCAGCGCACGTCACAGGTCCTGTAAATAGGTCCCCACTGCCCTGGGTTGGGGTCGCTCGGGCAGAGGGTCTGACCCCCTCCCCCCCCCGCCCACGGCCTCCCCTCCGACCCTGCCACCACCGAGGACCTTCCTGGGGGGGTGAGTGGCACAGATTTGTTACAATTTCTTTTGTAGAAAGCACCAATTTCCCTGTAACCGGTTTCGGAAACACAAAAGAAGTGCTCGGAGGTGTCGGCGTCTGCCTGGCTGGAGTGGGGGAGGGGGCACAGAGCATGGGCATAGCCAAAGCTGAAGGGTACAGTGGCAGGTGGGGCACTGCTGGGCACTAGATGGCACCCAAGGGATACCACAGGAAAGAAAGAGCCCCGAGGAAGCGACGCTGGCAGCCGCTGGGTTTATTCCTGCAGCTTGGAATTGCAGCTAAAAAGAGGATGAAGGGATCAAAGCTCCCAGAGAGTGGCACACTGAGCCCAGTGCCAGCCCTGCCCTGGCAGAGGGCAGGTGGGGACAAGCCTGTCCCCCATAAACAGCCACCTGCAGCTCCAACCAGCCTGCGGGGAAGGTGGGGAGGGACACTGGGAGAACAGAGGGAACCTCTTGGGCCAACAGTGGCTCCAGTCTCTACTGCTGCTGCTGCCAGTCCTGGCTGGGCAAGGCCAGAATGGCCAGAAAAGTCCTGCCAGCCTCTGGCCCCTGCTGGTCCTCTTGTCCCCAAAGGGGGGTGACGGAGTGAGGAATGCCAACCTCGGGCACTCAGGCGAAGATGGTTTCCTCTCGCCGCTTCTTGGTGAGGATGGTGCCAGGCTTGTGCTGGGCATCGGGGTGGTTGGCCAGCTCGGGTGGGCAGGAGGACACTGGGCTCTCCAGGATGGCCTGCTTCAGGTCGTAGAAGACAGTGGAGTCCTCCTTGGTGAGGAAGGTGATGGCCACACCACTCTTGCCCGCTCGGCCTGTCCGCCCGATGCGGTGGATGTAGTCTGCAAGGGAGAGGGTAGAGGGCACAGGGTAGGGGTTGGGTTAGCAGGGCAGGGCCTTGGCACTTAGAATCATAGAATCAGTCAGGGTTGGAAGGCACCAAAAGGATCAGCCAGTGCCAACCCTCCTGGTATGGGCAGGGACACTCTACCCCAGATAAGGCTGGCCTGAGCTTCATCCAGCCTGGCATTAAACCCCTCCAGGGATGGGCATGCCCAGGGACACCCTACCCTAGAGCAGGCTGGGCACAGCCTCACCCAGCCTGGCATTTAACCCCTCCAGGGAGAGGCATGAGCAGGGACACCCTACCCTAGAGCAGGCTGCCCACAGCCTCACCCACCCTGCCCTTAAACACCTCCAGCCATGGGGCCTCAACCCCCTCCCTGGGCAACCCCTGCCAGCCTCTCACCACTCTCCTGCTCAACAACTTCCTCCTCACCTCCAGCCTCACTCTCCTCACCTCCAGCTCTGCTCCATCCCCCCCCACTCCTGCCACTCCCTCACAGCCTCAAAAGTCCCTCCCCAGCTTTTTTGGAGCCCCCTTCAGCTCCTGGCAGGCCACAAGAAGGTCCCCTGGGAGCCTCCTCTGCTCCAGCCTGCACAGCCCCAACTCTTTCAGGCTGTGCTCACAGCAGAGCTGCTGCAGCCTCTGAGCATCCTCCTGGCCCTGCTCTGGACAGGCTCCAGCATCTCCACAGCCCTCTTGGCCCAGGGGCTCCAGAGCTGGATGCAGGACTCCAGGTGGGCTCTCAGCAGAGCAGAGCAGAGGGGGAGAATCCCCTCCCTGGCCCTGCTGGCCACACTGCTGCTGCTGCCGCCCAGGCTCTGGTTGCTCTCTGGGCTGCAAGTGCACACTGCTGGCTCCTGCTGAGCTTCTCCTCCAGCAGCAGCACCCCCAAGTCCCTCTCCTCAGGGCTGCTCTCCAGCCTGGCACTGCCCAGCCTGGATTGGTGCTTGGCATTGCCTCCTTCCCCCTCCCACATCCAAAGGGACCTCACAGCTCACCCTCGATGTTCTTGGCCATGTCGTAGTTAACCACCATGGAGACGTCGTGGATGTCGATGCCACGCCCGGCCACGTCGGTGGCCACCAGGATGTCCTTGGCACCTGCCTTCAGGTTGGAGAGGGCAAACTCCCTCTGCTCCTGGCCCTTGCCACCGTGCAGGGTGCAGGCATTGTACTGTAGGACAGAGTTAGAGGCTTAGCCACGAGGAGGGGGGACAGTGGGAGACAGATTCAGACAATGGTGTTGCTGCCCTGCAGGGATGAGGGTGGAGGAGCTGCCTGTGCCCTCCCTGTGCCCTGCCCTCAGGGCTCCAAGCTCACCCCTGCCCTGCAGGGATGGGAGTGCAGGAGCTGCCTGTGCCCTCCCTGTGCCCTGCCCTCAGGGCTCCAGGCTCTCCCCTGCCCTGCAGGGATGGGGGTGCAGGAGCTGCCTGTGCCTTCCCTGTGCCCAGGGCTCCAGGCTCTCCCCTGCCCTGCAGGGATGGGGGTGCAGGAGCTGCCTGTGCCCTCCCTGTGCCCTGTGCCCAAGCTCCAGGCTCACCCCCATCTTCTCCAGGGACTTGGCCAGCACATCGCAGCCTTTCTTCTGGTTGACGAAGATGATGATGGGAGGGTCGAAGCCTTGCTCCAGGATGGCCAACAGCTTCTTCCTGTTGGGGAGGAGGAGAGCCTCAGGGAATGGTTGGGGGTTGGAAGGGACCTCCCAAATCAGCAGGGACACCTCCCACCAGCCCAGGCTGCTCCAGGCCTCCTGCAGCCTCCAGGGAGAGGGCATCCACAACCTCCCTCTGGGCAACCTGTGCCAGGGTCTCCCCTCCCTTGATGTCAAGAATTTCCTCCTCCTCTCCCTCCTCCTCCTCTTCCTGCCTCCTCCTCCTCCTGCCTCCTCCTTCTCCTCTCTCAACCTCCTCCTCCTGCCTCAACCTCCTCCTGCCTCCTCTTCCTTCCTCCTCCTCTCCCAGCCTCCTCCTGATTCTTCCTCCTCCTCCCTCAACCTCCTCCTCCTCTCTCAACCTCACCCTGCCTCCTCCTCCCTCTCCCTCTCCTCCTCCCTCTCCCCAGCCTCAAACCTCCTCTCTCCCAGCTTCAACCCATTCCCTCCTCACCCCAGGCAGGAAGAGGCTGAGTAGCCTCACAGAAGCCTCTCCCCTCTCCAAAGCCTCGTCTCAGAGCTCCCTCACCCAGGACCCAGCCCCCAGGACCCATCCTGTCCCTCCCCACCCTGCCCCAGCAGCCCTCCCTGTACCTCTTCTCCGACTCGGACATGAGGAACACCTTCTGCTCCACCCTCTCGTGGGGTTTGCCAGCAGAGCCGATGTAGACCACCGCTGGGCGCCGCAGGTAGCTGCGTGCCAGGCGCTCCACGGCCGGGGGCATGGTGGCAGTGAACATGACAGTCTGCGAGGGGAGGGACAAGGCACTGCTGCCACCTGCAGACAGCACCGCGGCTGCCACCTCCCTGGCCTCTTTTGTCCTCCTCTTTTCCACCTCTCACCCCCGAGGGAGCAGCCAGGCCACCAAAATCCCAGCGTGGTAGGTGGGGTGGGAAGGGACCTCTGGAGCTTACCCGGTGCCAATCTCAACCCTGCTCCAGCAGGGCACCCATAGCAGCTCACCCAGGGGCACAATGGCCAGGGAGGGTTGGAAGGTCTGCAGAGAAGGAGACTCCACAACCTCTCCTTTGGGCAGCCTGCTCCAGGCCTCCAGCAGCCTCACACCAAACAAGCTGAAGCAGAACCTCCTGGGCTCATTTGTGCTCCTGGTCCTGGGTACCACTGAGCAGAGCCTCCTGCCCCCTACCCTTAGCTCCTGGTCGTTGCTCAGATGCCCTCTGAGGCTGCTCTGCTGCAGGCTCTCAGCCTCTGCACCTCACAGAGAAGGAGACTCCACAACCTCTCCTTTGGGCAGCCTGCTCCAGGCCTCCAGCAGCCTCACACCAAACAAGTTGAGGCAGAACCTCCTGGGCTCATTTGTGCCCCTTGCCCCTTGTCCTGGGTACCACTGAGCAGAGCCTCTTGTCCCCCACCCTTAGCTCTTGCTCAGATGCCCTTTGGTGCTGCTCCACTGCAGGCTCTCAGCCTCTGCTCCCCACAGAGCTGCTCCAAGCCCCTCAGCCTCTTTCCACCCTCCCCTTGGGACTCTTTCCAGCACTTCCCTGTCCCTCTTGAACTCAGCAGCTCAGACCTGGACTCAGCAACAGCACCGAGAAGCAGCAGCAACAACAACAGCCAGAACCTCCCTCCCTCTCCCCTCCACCTCCAACCACTCTTCTCACTACCCCTCAGGGCAACCTGCCCGAAGCTCCTCTCCGTGCCCTGCCCCAGGCAGTCGGTCCAGGGGCGCCGCAGCCCTGCCAGAGGCCTCCCGCAGGGCTCTGGCCCCTCACCCACCTGCCTGTACTTGTGCTTGCCGGACTCGAAGTTGGCCAACATCTTCTCGGGGTCCTCTGCCTCGTCGGTGTCAGGTTTCTGGTTGCTCACGGGCATGTGCTCCAGGATCTTCTGCACGTCGGGCTCGAAGCCCATATCGATCATGCGATCCGCCTCGTCCAGCACCACGTAGGTGCAGCGGCTCAGCACCAGGTAGCGATTCTCCAGCACGTCGATCAACCGCCCCGGGGTGGCAATCACGATCTAGGGAGGGCACAGGGAGGGCTTGGAAGGTGAGCCAATGGAAAGGGCTGATGCCTCCTGGGGGTGGGCTGAAGCTGAGCCCAGCTCCTCCTGAGTCATCGCTGGGGAGGGTCTGAACCTGACTCCAGGTCTCCTCCCTAGGGGTGGTCTGAATCTGATCCCAGCTCCTCCTGATTCCTCCCTGGGGGAGTCTGAACCTGAGCCCAGCTCAGGCTGACTCCTATCTGGGAGGGTCTGAACCTGAGCCCAGCTCCTCCTGACTCCTCCCTGGGGGAGTCTGAACCTGAGCCCAGCTCCTCCTGACTCCTATCTGGGGGGGGGTCTGAACCTAACTCCAGGTCATCTCCCTGAGGGGGTCTGAACCTGAGCCCAGCTCCTCCTGACTCCTCCCTGGGGGGGGTCTGAAGCTAACTCCAGGTCATCTCCCTGGGGGAGTCTGAACCTGAGCCCAGCTCCTCCTGACTCCTCCCTGGGGAGGTCTGAACCTGAGCCCAGCTCCTCCTGACTCCTCCCTGGGGGGAGTCACAACCCAACTCCAGGTCACCTCTCTGGAGGGGTCTGAACCTGAGCCCAGCTCCTCCTGACTCCTCCCTGGGGGGAGTCACAACCCAACTCCAGGTCACCTCTCTGGAGGGGTCTGAACCTGAGCCCAGCTCCTCCTGACTCCTCCCTGGGGGGGTCTGAACCTGCCCCCAAGCACACTGCTCATCCCACTCCCACTTCCTGTCTCTACCCCCTACAGAACCACATTAACTCCTACTCCTCTCTCTCACCCTCCCTCCCTGCCTGCTAACACCACCCCCTTGCTCCTGTTTTGCTTATCCCAAGGTGGAAAACCCCTTCCAGAGACCTCCCTCCTTCCACTGCCATGGGTCTGGTTGCATGGATGGATCTGTAGCTCCTTCCCTCCCCTCTACCTCTTTCTAACTCTCCTAACCCTAAACACCTTTTGTTGGTCGTTAAAGCTCTTCTTTTAACTTCCAAATCGACTCCAAACTGCTCTTTGGGTGCTTTTACCTCTTCCCTCTCTACATCTAACTCCTTTCTTTCCAAAAGGTGGGAGAGGAGAAGGCAGCCTAAGAATTGGAATGGTTCTGGTAGCTCTAGTTTGGGTCTCTGGGAAGCTTAAACTACAACTGATAGATCAGGATGCCCAAAGCTGCCCAAGGATGCCCAAAGCTGCCCAAGGATGCCCAAAGCTGCCCAAAGCTGCCCAAGGATGTGGTTGAACATCCCTGGAGATGGCAAAGATCAGGCTCAGTGCAGCCCCAAGCAGGGTCCCTTAGTAGGGGGGGACAGTGCTGATGGCAGCAGGGTTGGGTAGGGTAAGCTTGGAAGGTGCCAGCTGGGTGCCCACATCCCTGGGACAAACTGCTCCCACCTTAGGATGAGCTTGGAGGGTGCCAACTGGGTGCCCACAGCCCTGGGACAAAGTGCTCCCACCTTAGGATGAGCTTGGAAGATGCCAGCTGGGTGCCCACAGCCCTGGGACAAACTGCTCCCACCCCAAGGTTGGGTAGGGTGAGTTTGGAGGGTGCCAGCTGGGTGCCCACAGCCCCAGGTCAAACTGCTCCCACCTTAGGATGAGCTTGGAGGGTGCCAGCTGGGTGCCCACATCCCTGGGTCAAACTGCTCCCACCCCAAGGTTGGGTAGGGTGAGCTTGGAGGGTGCCAGCTGGGTGCCCACAGCCCCAGGTCAAACTGCTCCCACCCCAAGGTTGGGTAGGATGAGCTTGGAAGGTGCCAGCTGGGTGCCCACAGCCCTGGGACAAACTACTCCCACCCCAAGGTTGGGTAGGGTGAGTTTGGAGGGTGCCAGCTGGGTGCCCACAGCCCCGGGTCAAACTGCTCCCACCCCAAGGTTGGGTAGGGTGAACTTGGAGGATGCCAGCTGGGTGCCCACAGCCCTGGGTCAAACTGCTCCCACCCTAAGGTTAAGCTTGGAAGGTGCCAGCTAGGAGTGTGGCCAGCCCCCTGGCTGCAGCTGGTGCCCCCCGGGTGCCCACAGGGCTGGGCTCACCTCGCAGCCCATGCGCAGGCGGAAGCCTTGGTCCTCGCGGGAGATGCCCCCGATCACTGCCACCGTGCGGATGCCCAGGGGCTTGCCAAACTTGATGGTCTCCTCCTCAATCTGCTGTGCCAGCTCTCGGGTGGGTGCCAGGATGATGGCATAGGGGCCCTGGTCCGACTCCTCAATCCTGAGGTGTGGCAGGATGTGGCTGTGTTACTCGCGGTGCCAAGCTCCCTGCCCTCTGCGTCACCCACAGTGCCAGGCTGCCAGCCTCCCACGTCACCCACGGTGCCATCCCTCCACCTCTGTGTCACCCGTGGTGCCAGGCTTTGTACCCTCCATCTAGCCCACAGCGCCACACTTCCTGCCCTCCATGCCACTCATGGTGCCAGCCTTCCTGCCCTCTGTGTCACCCGTGGTGCCAGGCTTTGTACCCTCCATCTCACCCACAGTGCCACACTTCCTGCCCTCCATGCCGCTCATGGTGCCAGGCTTCCTGCCCTCTGTGTCACCCATGGAACCAAGCTCTGCAGCCTCCATCTCACCCACAGCACCTCACTTCCTGCCCTCCGTGCCACCCATGATGCCAGGCTCTCTGTCCTCTACATCACCCACAGTGCCAGACTTCCAGCCTCCCATGTCACCCACGGTGCCAGGCTTTTACTTCTGTGTCCCCCACAGTGCCAGGCCCCATGTCCCTCACAGTGCCAGGCCTCCACCTCTTTATCCCCCACAGTGCCAGGCTCTATGTCACCCCCAGTGCCAGGCCTCCACCTCTGTGTCCCCCACAGTGCCAGGCCCCATGTCCCTCACAGAGCCAGGCCTCCACCTCTTTACCCCCCACAGTGCCAGGCTCCATGTCACCCACAATGCCAGGCCCATGTCACCCACAGTGCCAGACTCCCCACCTCTGTGCCACCCAGGGTGCCCGCCCCTGCCCGGCGCTGCCAGCTGCCCGCGCCCCCTACCGGTCGATCTTGGGCAGTGTGGTGATCCAGACCAGCAGGGGGATGAGGAAGGCTGCGGTTTTGCCGCTGCCAGTCTCTGCCACGCCGATGATGTCTCTGTTCTGCAGGCCGATGGGGATGGCCTGGCGCTGGATGGGCGTCGGCTCCTGCAGGGGGCATCAGCAGCTTGGGCAGCAGAAGTGTCCCCACCCTGAGCTCCTCCCCCCACCCCGACTCAAATCACAGACTCATGAGAATGGCTTGGAAAGGACATCCCAAGAGGTCAACTCAACCCCTCTGTGGGCACCAAACATTTGCCACCAAGCGCCATGCCCATACTGTTCTTGGGGACCTCCTGGGTACCACCTCCCTGGGCAGCCTGTGCCAATCCCTGACCACTCCTGCAAAAGCTGTTCCTTGTGGCCAAGCTGAAGCTACCCTGGCACAATGCCAGGCCCTTTCCTCTCCTGCTATCACCTCAGCCGAGGGAGCAGAGCCCAACCCCACCCCAGAGCTGGCTTCAGCCTCCTCTCAGGGAGCTGCAGAGGGCAATGAGGTCTCCCTCAGCCTCCTCTTCTCCAGACCAAACAACCTCAAGGCCCTCAGCTGCTCCTCCCCACCCTCCCCTGGCTCCTTTGCCCTTTTCTCACCCTGCTCCACCCCCTCAACATCCACTTGGCCCAAAATTGCCTCCAGGACTCAAGATGAAGCCTCACAGGGCTGGGCACAATCCCTCCCCTGCTCCTGCTGCCCACATCACTGCTGCCCCAGGGCCAGGCTGCTGGCAGCTTCCTCGGGCACAGCGCTGGGCTTCATCGCCAGCTCCCTGCAGCCTTCTTGGCCCACACCAACCTTATAGCCACACTTGTCGATGACCTCCAGGATGTGTGGGGGCAAGGAGGAGTCCTTCCAGGAGCGGATGGGGTTGGGGATCTTGCCCCCCTTGGTGGTGATGCTGTAGTCCTCACGGAAGATTCGCCAGTCCCTGTCTGTCATCTCGTCCAGCTTCTTCTGCGACCAGTGCCGATCGTCCCAGCGCTGCTTGGCCTCCTTCTTCCGCAGCTTCCGCAGCCTAGCCCTGGTTGAAAGGGCCAAGATGAGGATGAGGAAGGAGCCAGAGCTCACCCAACCCCCCTAAAGAAGGTTTTGGCATCGCCCTGCTCACCACCCAACCCCTCCACATCCTCAAACCGCCCAGCCCCGAACACGTCGCAGCCCTGAGCCGGCTCCGAGCTTTCGAGCAGCGGCAGGCAGCCAACCCCCACCCCCAACCTGCCCCTAGGGGCAGCCCTCAGGGCCTCACTCCTCCTGTTCCTTCTCTTCCAAGGTCCTCCTCTTCTCCATCAGGTCCCCGTAGAACCGAGACTGCTCTCGTTTCTGCTGCTTCAGGTCGATGCCAGCGATGAAGCCGCGGCCGAGCAGCTGCACTTGGTGCCGCTCCTTGTACCTAGAGCAGGAGGGGCAGAGTGTGCTGGGTGGAGGCTGATTGGAGCATCTCAGAGAGAGAAATCAGATGCCAGGCTGTGAGAAGGAAACAATGCTGCTGGCTGCCTCCCTCCCAGGTGTCCTGAGATGTGTAAAAGCAAGGACAGAAAGAGAGCTAAGGCAGTGCAGGTCTCTGTCGCAGCTGGAGTCTGCTTTCTGTGTGCCTCATCCTCCTGCTTCTAACCTCCCTTTGCTCATCCTCCAAACTCACCTTGCACATAAGGCAGGCTCTGGGATAAGGCAGAGGGGTGGAAGGAAGGTGGAAGGGTGGTTGGGAGCCCCTCCTGGGGGACTCTCTGACTTGTACAGCTCTGTCTATGCTGCTCTGAGGCTGATTGGAGCATTTCAGTGAGAGAAATTAATGCTAGGCTGGGGAAAGCAAACACTGCTGAGGTCTGCTTCACTCAGAGGTGTCCTGAGATGTGTAATAACAGGACACAGACACAGAGAAGGCAGAGTGAGAGTCTCTGTCTGTCAGAGTTGGTGTCTGTGCTTCTCTCCCTGGGCTTTTGCTGTGCAACCAAACTAATTCTGCTTCTAACCTCCCTTTGCTCATCCTCCAAACTCACCTTGCACATAAAGCAGGCTCTGGGATAAGGTAGAGAGGTGGAAGGAAGGTGGAAGGGTGGTTGGGAGAGCCCCTCCTGGGGGCTCTGCTTTCTGGGAGGGGTTGCTGTGTCTCTGTATCACCTTTAACTTGTATATTCCTGCCTGTAGCCACAGCCATTGCCACTATCTGCTCCTACCTTGTGCTAAGCTCTCAATCTAAAGCTTCATTCCTTAACTCCCAGCTGGGCTGAGTCCAGTCTGAGTGATTTCCTCAGAGCAGGGGGGGCAGGTAACACTCAAACCACCACAGAGCCAATCAGGCTTGGAAAGGACCACAAGGATCATCCAGTTCCAACCCTCCTGCCATGGCCAGGATCACACAGAGGCAGGGCTGAAGCCCTCCCACACACAGAGCCGGGGGTGAAGCCACCCCACAACCCTTCCAGCTGCCAGAAGCATTCCCCTCCAAGGGCACTGCCCACTCACAGTGGGTTGTAGTCGATGGAGGTGTCCTCAGAGGCATCCCACTCGAAGACGAACTTGCGGTCGTTGAGGTGCCGCGTCCGGCGCCGCTTCTTCACCCCCCCCAGGTACCGCTCCTGCAGGGGGGTGCAGGCTGAGTGGGGAGGGAACAAGGCCCCCTCCCCCCACCCCAGCATTTCCCCTGCTGCCCCTGGGTGCTACCTTGATGGCATGGAGCTCTTTGCTTTTGTCCTTCTCCTCCCGGATCTTCTGCCTGCCCTCCTCATCCTCCGTGCCGTTGGTCTCCCGCTCCATGCGCTCCCGGCGTTCCCGGCGCTCCCGCTCCTGGGGGTCTTCTGGGGAGCAGGGCAAGGGGGCTCAGAGCTGGCAGGAGAGGAGGAGGGGGGTCCTGCCCCAGCTCCCCTCGTAGTGGGGAACGTTGCTTTACCCAGCATCTTCCTCCCCATCTCCTGGAACTGCTTCCTCTTCTTCCTCTCTTCCTCCAGCAGCCGCTGCCGCTCCTCCACCTCCTGCTGCCGTCGCCGCAGGGCCTCTGCCTCCCGCTCGGCCTTGGACAGGAATTTGGGCTGGGATAGGAGAGGAAAAGGCTCAGACTGGGCCTGGATGTGACTCTCTCACTGCCAGGACAAAACTTTCCCCCTCCTCCTCTCCCCTGCAAACATCCATCCCGAGATGCAGGTAGGGGACGGGAGGGAGAGCTCTGCTCCTACCTTGGCTTCTGCCTCCTCTTCAGCCTTCTTCTTGGCCAGCAGCTCCTCCAGGGACAGAGGCTGAGCCTGCAACCGCCAGGCAGAGCTGTCAGCAGCCCCCAGAGGGCACCTTCAGCCTGGCCGAGGAGCCTCAAACCGCTCCCAGCCAAGTCCCTCAGCCTGCTCCCTCCTCACCTTCTCCTTCCTCAGGGCATTCTCCTCCTCCTCCTCGGCTTTCCGGGAGTCCCTCTCCTTCCGGGACTTGGAATCCTTCCCCCTGCCCGGGGACAGACTTCCCAGCGGCGTGGAAAGGAGTCAGGAACCAGGCAGGGCCAGGGGCACCCCGAGCCCAGCTCCACGTGGGACACCTCCCACAGTGGGCCAGGGTAACCCCGAGCCCAGCTCCACCCGGGACACCTCCCACAGTGGGCCAGGGTCACCCTAACCCCAGCTCCACCCGGGACACCTCCCACAGTGAGCCAGGGTAACCCCGAGCCCAGCTCCACCCGGGACACCTCCCACAGTGAGCCAGGGTAACCCCGAGCCCAGCTCCACCCGGGACACCTCCCACAGTGGGCCAGGGCCACCCTAACCCCAGTTCCACGCAGGACACCTCCCACAGTGGGCCAGGGCCACCCTAACCCCAGTTCCACGCAGGACACCTCCCACAGTGGGCCAGGGCCACCCCGAGCCCAGCTCCACCCGGGACACCTCCCACAGTGGGCCGGGGCCACCCTAACCCCAGTTCCACGCAGGACACCTCCCACAGTGGGCCAGGGCCACCCCGAGCCCAGCTCCACCCGGGACACCTCCCACAGTGAGCCAGGGCCACCCCGAGCCCAGCTCCACCCGGGACACCTCCCACAGTGGGCCAGGGCCACCCCGAGCCCAGCTCCACCCGGGACACCTCCCACAGTGGGCCAGGGCCACCCTAACCCCAGTTCCACGCAGGACACCTCCCACAGTGGGCCAGGGCCACCCCGAGCCCAGCTCCACCCGGGACACATCCCACAGTGGGCCAGGGTAACCCCGAGCCCAGCTCCACCCGGGACACCTCCCACAGTGGGCCAGGGTCACGCCGAGCCCACGCAGGGCTCACCTCGATCGCTTCCTGTCCTTGTCCCGCCGGTGCCCATCCTTCTCCCGGTCTCGGTCTTTCTTGCTCCGCTCCCGGTCCCGCTCCTTGTGCCGCCGATCCCTGCGGCGCAGCGCGGTCAAGGCTCGGCCCCGGCCCCACACCTGCCCCTCCGTGGGGCTGCTGCGGCCGTGGGCGAGCGGCAGAGCTCATCCCTAACGAGCCGCGGAGCTCTCCCAACGCTCCTCACCTCTCTGCTGACTTGGAGCGGGACCGGGAGCGGGACCTGCTGCCTCGCCTCCTCTCCCGGGACCGGTGCCGCTTTCTGTCCTTGGAGGGGGAACTCTTACGGTCCCGGTCCCGCTCCCGGTCCCGCTCTCGATCCCGGTCTGGGGAGCGGGAGCGTTTCCTCTCCTCCTTGACAGGGGAGGCGTCCCGCTCCTTCTTCTCCGCCAGCTCCCCGGCCATCTGCGGGGCCGCGGATCGCGGGTCAGGGGCACCGGAGGGGCACCGGAGGGGGACCGGAGGCGGTGGGGAAGGAGCAGGCAAGGCCCTGCCCCGGGTACCGCTGACGCGACCGTGGACTCCTCCACCCTCCCAAGCCTCCAAAGCTCCCGGGGACCTTCCTGCGTTAGAGCCTAGCGGCGGCAGCCTCCCCACGCCCCCCCCGAGCCCCCTCCGGTGCTGCCTGCCCTGCGCTTACCGCCGCCGCCCGGGGTAGGCCTCAGCGTCCTGCCGCCGCCATGTCCGCGCGGGGCACGCCGGGAGCGCTCCCTCCGCGCCGGGACTACAAATCCCGGCAGCCCCTTCGGCCGCAGCACCGCCGCGCCCTGCCGATCCCTCCGCCGCGCAGCGCCCTGCTCCTGCGCCCCCCGACGGCTCCCACGGCGCCTCCAGCGCTCCTCCTCCCCACACCTCAGCCTCTTTGACTCCCTCCCATGCATCAGGCGGAGGGAATCGAGGCCGTGGAGGAGTCCTGGGGCCAGGGGGGGGAATATTTTGGGGGGAGGGGGGGGGCTCTTTCCCCAACCCCAGCACAGGGAAGCACCCAACAGCACCAGGACCACCCCACCCCCCCCCAACACACACCCATCCCAAGGACTTTGCCCTCTGCAGATGACAGCACAGTCATGCGTCAGTGCCACACTCACCCTTCCCTGCTTGGCACTGATGACATAGGAGGGAACCCCACCCTGGGGTGGATCCCAACGACCCCTCCCCCCCCCCCCAAAAGACAAGATTCTCCCCCCCCCTCCCCCCACCAAAAGAGAAGCCCAGGCACCCGCGGCACGTGGGTGGGTGTTATATTTCTGATAATAAATAAGCTTTTTAATAACACAGACCATGGAACAGACACCCCCAAACCCCCCCCCCGCCCCAGTCCCTAGACAGTCCATAAAACACCCTCCCCAGCATCCCCCTCCCCACCCAGGGTCAAGCAGCAGATGAGGGATGAGGTGGAGGGACAAGATGAGTCCGTGGATAAGCCCCCACGCAGGGAGCAGCTGTCGAGCACCCTCCCAGGCTCTCCCCCCTCACCCCAGCAGCTCTGTGGGGGGGTTACACCCCAGGGGTGGGGGCTGGCAGGGCTCAGTGTGCGATGGGAAGGCAGCAGGCAGCCTCCCCCCTCTCTTCCCTGGGGAGGGGGCTGCAGAGCCCTGTCCAGCTCCCCCAACCCCACGCCAGGAGAGGCCTCGGGGCGGGGGCTGAGGGCTTTGTGTGTGTGTCGGGGCGGGGGGGAGGGGGAGCAGCATTCCTGCGTCTCCCTTCACATGACGGAGCAGCTTTTCGCCTTTTCCTTCTTGAAGGCAGAGGAGATGAGCTCGGAGCGGCTGGGCAGGTGCAGGAGTCTCTTGGAAAGGCTGCGGGGGGGGCTCCGGGGGGGTTGCAGGGGAGCTTTGCTGAGGCAGATCCCGGACACGGTCCGGAAGATGCTGTGGACGCTCTTCTCCGAGGTGAAAGCAGAACACTCCAAGTAGCTCTCCGCTCCCAGCTGCCTGGCGGCCGCGCAGCCCTGCAACCCGACCTCACGTCAGGGCAGCCTGGCACCATCTCCCCCCCCTCCCTGCCTCCCCCCCCCTCCACTACGGGAGGGATTTCCCCCCCACCCCCCCCCCGCCCCAAGCCCGACCTGCTCGTAGGAGATGGGAGCTTGCTTCTGGTGGGACAGCTCCATCAGGGTGCTGAGGTCTGTCCTCAGGTCTGTCTTGCAGCCGATGAGCAGCACCCGCGTGTTGGGGCAGTAGTCCAGGATCTCTGTCTTCCACTGAGGGGGGGCGGGGGAGAGGAGAAATGGAGGCACTGTCAGGGCAAAGGGGGAACCCCCAAACCAGTCCTCTCCTCGCCCAGAAGGGTTCCCTTCCCATCGAGCTTTCACCTTCTTGGACGCGCTGTCGAGGGTCTCCGGTCGGCTGATGTCGAAGCAGAGCAGGACAGCGTCGGAGTCGCTGTAGCAGAGGGGCCGCACGTTGTCATAGTAGGGAGAGCCTGGCAGACGGGGCGGGGGGCGGGGAGGGAAGGTTATCATCGCGGGGCACCCCCTCCTCAGAAAACCCAGACTGGAGGGGGAGTTATCATCGCGGGGCACCCCCTCCTCAGGAAACCCAGACTGGAGGGGGAGTTATCATCGCGGGGCACCCCCTCCTCAGCAAACCCAGACCCTTCCCCTACCCAGGCAAGTGCTGTTTGCAAAGGGATGCAGCCCTTCTACACGAAGCAGGGGGGGCATAAAGCTCTAGAGCATCCCCCCCCCCCCCCAAAATGCCACCCCTGCTCCCCGCAAGACATTGACGTCGCCGTAGCCCTGCCAGGCAGCAGGAAGCACATCCCGCGGTGTTTATGTAACACACAACCCCCCCCCCCTCACCTCATCCTGGGGAGTGTGTCCGTCCCCCCACCCCCCGACAGCAAGAGAGGGGCGTCGGGGCTGAGGGGGGGGTTAGCTGGTACACAGAGAGGGGGAGTTGCCACCCCCGTGAAGTCCCCGGGGAGCTGCACCGCACCGGGGAGAGCGAGGAGGAGGAGGAGGAGGAGGCGGTGCATGGGGTTGCGAGGGAGGGGGCGGGAGAGGGGGTGCAAAGGGTTGCCCCGACGAGTGTGGGGGTGGTTGGGGTGGTCCCTTCCTTCGCCACCGCCACCCCCGACCCCAAAAGGCCTCGGAGGGGTTTTGCAGCCCAGACGCTCCGTGCGCGGAATAGCAAAGAGGCTGCGCCAGCGCCATCGCCATAGCAACGCGGGGACCGCGGGTGGCGGGGACCCCCCCCAACCCCACCCCCACCTCTGACGGAGGGGGGGACACTGCAGCACCAGGGCAGGGCTGCCCCGACCCCCCCCCACCCCCACCACCTCCCCAACCCTTCAGGGGGAAGGGCAATGCCAGGATGCTCCATTTCCACCCCCTCCTCCCCATCACTTGAAGGTAGCCCCGACCAAGGGGGTCTGTGGGGGGGGTGGGGGTCAGTAGCCCATAGTCTACCTGCGGGGGGGCTCACACCGGTATGGAGAACCCCTCTAAAAGGAGGGTCAGCCCTCTGCCGCCCTCCCCCCCCCCCCCCCAGTTTATGCCTGTGCGCTCCCCGCAGGGGCAGTCCCCAGGGATTCCCTGGCTGGCAGGCAGAACCCCCACGCCCCCCCCCAGTGCCAGGGGTCTGCCCCTTTCATCCTGGATCCGTCGCCCCCCGGATGTCCCCAATGCGGCCACCAACTGCCCCCCCGCCTCTGCTGCGGGGACCCCCCCCCCCGCCTCTACTGCGGCGTCCCCACAGCCCCCCCACTAAATCCCAGGCCTGCCCTGTGTGCCCCCCCCCCCCCCCCCCCCCAAGACCTCAGGCCACCTTTCCCCAGCAAACACCTCCACGCTTCCCCACCGGGACCAAGGCTGCTCCCCTTCCCGGTACCGAAGAGGAACCCCCCCCCTGCCCCCCACACACCCCGCCGCCCCCGGTACCGGAGGTGTCCCATAGGCTCAGCTCCACTCGCTGCTCCTCGCTGGCCAGACACGCCGTATAGTTCTCAAACACGGTGGGCACGTACGTCTGCAACGGCACCGAGAGCGTCAGCGCCCGGGTCCCGCTGCCGGCCCCCCGGTAATCGCTCTATCCCGTTAATCGGTCCCCGGTGCAGACCCTTGCCTCACCTCGGGATAGCAATCCTTAGCCAGCACCTGCAGCATGGCCGTCTTGCCGCACTGCACATCGCCCACCAGCACCAGCTTACAGCGGGCCGGGGCGGCCGGTACCGACCTCCGTTCCCGCATGGCGACGGCAGCGCAGAGCGCGGCCCCCAGCGCCTGCCGCCCGCCCGCCGGCCCTGAGCGCCGCCGCCGCAGCGCCCTTATATACCCTGCGGGCTCCGGGGCCAGCCAATCGCCGCCGCAGCCGCCGGCTCGCTGGCCAATGGCGAAGGAGCTGGGGGCCGCCAGGCGCCGTTCCTGTGGGTGCGATGCTGCTCCCCCACGCTAGGGGGCGCCTGTCTGTGAGCGGAGGGAAGCGGAAGACTCCTCCCGCCCCAAACCGGAAGTAGTGGTTGCTAGGGGCCCCCACGGCTCCCACCGACGCCGGCGGCCGAGCGGCGCCCGCGGTCGGTACCGGGACTGGGGAGGCGGAACGAGAGCCTCGAGAGGAGAACAGCCAGAGGAGTGAGGGGGCAATGAGGACCTGAAGGTACCCCAAAAATACTGGGGTCTTGGAGGGACCTCAAGAAGAAGGGATAAGGGCGGGCAGGAGGGGAGCGAGGCCTGGCGGGAGGGGGCCGCGGCTGGGCCCTCGGGTGTCGCCGCTTCCCCTCACACCGTGTGCCCGGACCCAGCCGCCATGCCGCTGAAGAAGCCCCCGCAGGCGGCAGCCCCCATGGCAGCCGAGGACGAGCTGCTGCTGCTGCAGAAACAAGCGCTGGCCGAGGAGGAAGCAGCCAAGAGCAAGGGGGAGATGCTCAGCCGGTTCCTGAAGGTATGTAGCACAGTAGCACAGCAGCACAGCAGCACAGCAGCACAGCAGCACAGCAGCACAGCAGCACAGCAGCACAGCAGCACAGTATCAGAGTATCAGAGTATCACAGTATCACAGCATCACAGCAGCACAGCAGCACAGTATCACAGTATCAGAGTATCATCATGGTTGGAAGAGACCTCACAGATCATCAAGTCCAACCCTTTACCCCAGAGCTCAAGGCCAGACCATGGCACCAAGTGCCACGTCCAGTCCTGCCTTGAACAGCTCCAGGGACGGCGACTCCACCACCTCCCCGGGCAGCCCATTCCAGTGTCCAATGACTCTCTCAGGGAAGAACTTTCTCCTCACCTCCAGCCTAAATCTCCCCTGGCATAGCTTGAGGCTGTGTCCTCTTGTTCTGGTGCTGGCCACCTGAGAGAAGAGAGCAACCTCCTCCTGGCCACAACCTCCCCTCAGGTAGTTGCAGACAGCAATAAGGTCTCCCCTGAGCCTCCTCTTCTCCAGGCTAACCAATCCCAGCTCCCTCAGCCTCTCCTCGTAGGGCTGTGCTCAAGGCCTCTCCCCAGCCTCGTTGCCCTTCTCTGGACACGCTCAAGCATCTCAATGTCTCTCCTGAACTGGGGGGCCCAGAACTGAGCACAGCACTCAAGGTGTGGTCTAACCAGTGCAGAGTACAGGGGTCAGCAGTGGTTTCTCCACACGTCCCTGGCCCCCTCCCCTCACTCATGCCCTCCCCCACCCCCGCAGGACAAGCTGGCCAAGGAGAAGCACAGCAGTGCCCTGAACCTGCACAAGCTCAACGCGCAGTGGCGAGCAGTGCTGCGGGAGGCCAGAGCCGAGGAGCTGCAGCAGGACGTGGAGATCCTCAGCCAGACCTTTGCCCGGGTGATGGACGGCAAGGACAGCGTCATTGAGGTGAACCTGGGGCTGGGAGGAGAGAGGGGCGTGAAGCTGGTGCCAGCTCCCACCTCTGACCCTCCCCCAAACCCTCCGCAGTCCTTGGCCACAGACCTGGAGGAGGCAGAGGAGCAGCACGCCCAGGCCCTGCGCAGCCACCTGCGCAACATCGACCGCCTGCTGCGGCTCCAGCGCTGCCGCCTGAGCTGCCTGCAGGAGGGGTACGAGGCCCAGCTGGAAGCCCTGAAGGTGGAATTTGAGGCTGAGAGGTACAGGAGCTGGAAGTCGAGAGGGGAAAAGGGACAGCAGTGGCACCTGCTGGCTGTGCTGTCCTGTCCTGTCCTGTCCTGGAGCTGAGACCTCTCAGGACCTGCTCAGGGCCACAGCAGCTCCTCGCTGTCTTCCCCCTCCTCCAGGAGAGCCATCCTGGAGCAGCAGGAGCGAGAAAGCTGCTCCCTGCAGGCCATGCTGCTGGCCACGGAGCAGCATCACAGCAGGAACCATCAGGAGGCTGAGCAGGACTTGCAGAGCGCCCAGGCTGTGCTCAAGAACAAGGCAGGGATGGGCCAGGAGCCCTGTTAGGGCTTGGGAGCAGAGCACACGGGGAGGGCTCTGTGCTTGGGGAGGGGGGGGTGTGGTTAGGGGGTGTGTGATTGGGGGGGGGGTGGTTGGGGTGTGTGTGGTGGGGGTGTGGTTGGGGGTGTGTGTGGTGGGGGTGTGTGGTTGGGGTGTGTGTGGTTGGTGTGTGGGGGTGGTTGAGTGGTGTGTGGTTGGGGGGGATGTGGTTGGGATGTGTGTGTGGTTGGGGTGTATGTGGGGGGGGTGTGGTTGGGGGTGTGTGTGTGTGGTTGGGGGGTGTGTGGTTGGGGGTGTGCGATTGGGGGGTGTGGTTTGGGGGGGGTGTGTGGTTGGGGGATGTGGTTTGGGGGGTGTGTGGTTGGGTGATTGAGAGGTGTGTGTGGTTGGGGGGTGTGGTTTGAGTGTGTGTGTGGTTGGGGGGTGTGTGGTTGGGGGTGTGCGATTGGGGGGTGTGTGGTTGGGTGATTGACGGGTGTGTGTGGTTGGGGGGTGTGTGGTTGGGGTGTATGTGGGGGGTGTGTGGTTGGGGGTGTGTGTAGTTGGAGGTGTGTGTGGTGGGGCTGTGGTTGGGGGTGTGTGTGTGGTTGGGGGGTGTGGCTGAGGGGGGTGTGGTTGGGGGGTGTGTGTGGTTGGGGGGGTGTGATTAGGGGTGTGTGGTTTGGGGGTGTGTGTGTGTGGCTGAGGGGGGGGTGTGGCTGCTCACCCAGCCCTGTGCCTGTCCCCAGAGCATGCTGGAGAAGCAATTCAGCCGTGCACAGGTGAGCAACAAGCTGGAGGTCCTCTGGGAGCAGTTCAGGAAGGCAGCCCAGAGCTACGCAGAGGCCACTGAGCACCCAGCGGTCGCCCTGAGGACGCTGAAGCAGAAGGACAAGAAGAGCTCCAGGGAGATCTCCACGCAGGCAAAGAAGCTGAAGAAGCTGCAGGTCATGGCAGGGCACAGGGGTGGCTCTGGCAGCACCACAGCCCTGTCTCATCTGCCCACCTTTTGCCTGTCCCCAGGACTTGGTGACAGCCACTAAGGGCCAGCTCGCAGCTCACCGCTGGGAGAGGGAGGAGCAGACCCAGCAGGGGCAGGAGGAGAAGGAAAGAGCCTTCAGGAAGCTTCTGGAGCTTGAGGGCAGGATGAAGCAGGCCAGGACTAAGGCCCGTGGTGACCTGGCCAGGCTCATCCTGCAGAGCAACACTGCCCTGAAGGCACTTGGGAAGGTGGTGGCAAAGGTGAGGGCAGAGCACCAGGGGGGTGCCACTGTTCCTTCCCACCCTGCCCTCACTCTAACCCCCGTGCCAGGCCCAGCGTGTCCTGAGGCTGGCTGAGATGTGCCGCAGGCTGCAGACGGAGGAGGAGAAGGTTCTGCCCTTCTACTCTTCCTCCCTGGCAGAGGGGGAGCAGCAAGAGGCCCAACGAGTCCTGGAGGAGACACCCACAGAGCCCCTGGCCCAGGTGAGGTGGCAGCAGCAGGGTTCCAAACGCTGCCCTGGGGGAGGTAAGGTCAGGATCTGACCCCGGGCACAGCTCAGCTGGCATGTGGGCAAGCTGGGCACCCTCTCAAGCCTTCTCCCTGCCTCTCTCTCAGGCCTTGCAGGACTACCTCGGACTGGAGCTCTTCTGGCAGCTCTTCAACAAGGCCAAGCTGGAGGAGCAGGCACTGAGGCGGGAGCAGGAGGCCCTGAGGGAGAGGAACCAGCAGCTGCGGGAGCTGCTTGGGCAGTACCTGGCAGGGATCTCAGGCAACCAGGAAGTGCCAGGCGAGCCCAGACCCCTCCTCACCATCCAGCACATGCCCAGGGACTTGCTCCGTGCTGGAGTGGACTCTGCACAAGATCACAAGGGTGATGCAGACCCCAACAGCCTCTTGAGAGAGGACAAAAGCCTGGACTGCATCCTTGGTGCTGCTGGCACCAGCTGAGAGTCCTCTCCTGCAGACTTGGGCATCCTACGTGGCACCTGGGGGCACCCCAGACACTGGGGCTGCTCAGAGGTGACAGGAAAGAGCTAAACTGTGCCCTCCCCCCCAAAAAAAAAGTGCTGTGGAGTCTTATTTCTGGGACACACCAAGCAGGGAGGGGATCTGTAGCCTCCCACTCAGGTCTGGCACCAGCAGGCAGCGAGCTGGAGGGGGTGGGTGGGTGGTACACAGCTCCCTCCTGCTGCCCTGTGCCACCCACACCTCCTACCCAGGACTGGACAATTTGCAGCCAGGGATGCCAAGGGGAAGCTTTTATTTCTTCTTGGCTTTGTTCTTCTTCTCTTCTTTGAGCTTCTTCTTGGAGAGCTTGGGGCTGTTGGCCTTGCGGTACAGGTGGTACCCGATGAGCCCCAGCAAGGCTGGCACCAAGCCCAGGCACAGCAGTGGCACAACCTCGTTCACCACCTTCTGCCAGTAACCAGCCCGGGACAGCGCCACCAGTTCCACCTCGAAGCGCAGCACTGCATCGCCTGCGGGGGGTGGGCAGAGGCTTGAGTGGGTGGTCCTAAGAGCCACTTTCCGCCCCCCCCCCCCGCCCCGCCGCCGTCGGGGCTGCACTCACCGGGGATGCTGGGGGGGGATCCGCGCTTGCCGTAGGCCAGATGCGGGGGGATGATGGCTCTGCGCTTCTCCCTGCAGCAGGCACAGGCTCTTGGCACCTTGGCATCGAAGCCAAGCAGGGCCAGACTCCCGCTGAAGCACGCTGGGGGCACTGCCTGCCCGCTCCTCACCCCGCTGCCCCCCCGCCCCGCTGCCCACCTTACCCCACACACATGTCCAACAGGCTCTGCTCCAGGCCTGCAAGGAGAGGAGGGAAGAGGGTGAGTGGTGCCAACCAGGGGCACACCCCCACACACCAGTCCACGAGGCTTGGGCACATCCTGGTTAACCTCCTCCCACTCAGTGCCCCCCCCCCAGCCCCTCACTCACCGGGGATGACCTGGCGCTTGCCCAGCTCCACCTGAAGGGGGTCCCGGCTCAGGGAGCTGTCGATGACTCTGCCATCCTCCAGGCTGCCCTGAGGGCACATGGGCATGGTCACCCCCACGGCCGTGGCACCCCTTCTGCCCCCACGCGTGTCCCCACGCGTGTCCCCAGCGCTGTCCCATTTGCCACTCTGGTGCCGATCCCAGGGCCAGTCCCAGGACCATCCATCTAGTGCCACCCTGAGGGCATCCCCACTCCCTGCGTCAGGGTCATGCCAGGGTAATCTCCATGCTGCTTGCAGTGCCAACCCACGTCCATACTGGGGCTGCCTCTATGCCAGTCCTCGTGCCAGTCTGTGACAGTCCGGGTGCCACCCAGGGCCTTTCTTGGAGGTGCCACCGTGCCTGTCCCAGTGCCACCCCTGTGCCCACTCCCGTGCCATCCCTGTGCTAGTCCCAGTGCCATCCTAATGTCATTCTGGTGCCATCCTAATGTCATTCCGGTGCCATCCCCGTTCCCTCCCCCGGTGCTGGCCTCCGGTCACCCCAGCGCCACCCTTCATACCCACCCTAGCACCACACCATGCCCACCCTAGTGCCAACCCGGGCCCTCCCCGGCACTGCCTGTGCCGCCGCCACCCGCCGCGCCCGGCCCGGCGGAGGGAGCTCAGTGCTGACGTGTTCCTGCCGCCGCCCCCCCCGCACCGTGTAGTGGATGTGCACCGTGTCCCCAGGCGCCGACAGCTCCGTGCAGCCCTCGGGAGGAGCCACCTGCAACGGGAGGTCACCGGGAGACCGGGACGTGACGCTCCCCCCCCCTCTCCTCCCCCCCCCCGACACACCTCGGAGTCCACGCGTGGGACTCACAGGTCCCACGAGTGCTCCGTGAACCGGACACCCCCAAGTTCCTGCTGTCCTCCCGGGGCTTCCCTCCCCGGCCCGGCCCTCCCGGTGCTCCCCGGTCGCGGCCCGGATCCCTCTGTACTCCGCCTGTGCAGGCAAATCCTCCCGGTGCTCCGTGACCCCCCACCCCCACCCCAGGTTGGGCTTCCCCGGTGCCCCCCGGTGCCCTCCTGCACCACCCGGACAACAACGTCCCTCCGGTGCATTCGTCCCCGCCGCGTTGCCGTTGTCCCAGCTGCCTGTCCAAAGGGGCCAACGGAGGCCCCCGGCGCCCGGTGCTGCCGGCGCAGTCCCGGTGCTCCCGGCGCAGTCCCGGTTCCCCTTCGCTCCCCACGGAACTCACGAGGGTCTCCAGCCGCAGGGCCCGGGCTCCGCTTTCGGTTTCGCTCTCGGTAGCGGCGGCCAGCGGCGGCAGCAGCAGCACCAGGAGCAGCAACGCGGCGTGGGGCGGCATGGCCGGGTCGGCGGCGACGGCGGCGAAGGTACCGGGACCGCCCCGCCCGCCCCGGCCCGGCCCCTGGGCCCCGCCCCTCCAGCCCCGCCCCCGCCAGCACCGGGACGGGTTCCCAGGACATCCCACGCCGTCGGGGCGGTCGGAGAGTCCGTCCGTGCTCCGGTGATAGTACCGGGAGTCCGTCTATGTCCTGAGGCCGTCCCGGTGGTCCCGGACTGAGCCGGCCGCCCCTGCCTACCCCGGGCACGGGGGTCCGGAGAGGTGCGGGGAGGGGGGTGGGGGAGTGAGTGGGGTAAGGATCACGGCGAAGAGGGCGAGCCCCGGACCGACAGCTGGGTGCAGCACCGCTTGTACCGGCACCGGCGAGCCCCGGTGCCAGCAGGAGGCAGCAAATCCTGAAGCAACCGGTAGCAAGCGGTACCCAGGACCCCTCCTCAGCACCCAGAGGTACCCAGGACCCCTCCTCAGCACCCAGAGGTACCCAGGACCCCTCCTCAGCACCCAGCGGTACCCAGGACCCCTCCCCAGCACCCAGCGGTACCCAGGACCCCTCCTCAGCACCCAGCGGTACCCAGGACCCCTCTCCAGCACCCAGCGGTACCCAGGACCCCTCCCCAGCCCCAGGTGGGTGCAGAGCATCCTTACTCCCAGCACCAACTCCACCTCCCCCAGCCGCGCAGGACCAGGGAGGCTCAGACCCTGACCGGCGGAGGAGCTGCGGGCAGAAGGTGACCGGGGCTGGGCTGGAGTCCTGCGTGGAGCCGAATCCACCGCAGAGCCTTCGCCTGCCTGTACCGGGGGGCACAGCTGAGCCCCCGGAGCTGGAGGAAGAGCCCAAGGACCTCGGGGAGCAGCCTCAGCTCAGGGGCGCAGAGGAGGTCACACCGGCAGTGGCCTCGGGGCTATTAGTGGCAGTACCTCCGCTGGTGGCAGTGGTGGCCCCGTCGGTGACGGTGGTGGCCTCACTGACAGAGCTGGTGGCCCCGTCGGTATCAGCGGTGGTCCCGTCGGTAACGGTGGTGGCCCCGTCGGTAGCATTGGTGGCCCCGTCGGTGACAGTGGTGGCCCTGTTGGTAACGGTGGTGGCCTCACTGACAGAGGTGGTGGCCCCGTCGGTAACACTGGTGGCCCCGTCGGTGACGGTGGTGGCCCCGTCGGTAGCGGTGGTGGCGCCGTCGGTAGCATTGGTGGCCCCGTCGGTAACGGTGGTGGCCTCACTGACAGAGGTGGAGGTCCCGTTGGCGACAGCGCCGGCACAAGCTCCGGTACGGCTCCCGGGCGACAGCATCGGCACGCCGGCCCCACCGGCGGCACCCACATACCAGCTCCGGTTGCCGAGAGGTGGCGATGCCGGTGCCGGGCTGCGGCCGGGGGCTAATGGGATTAGGGCCAGCAGGGTCAGCGCCCGCCTGGCCCCTGCCAGACAAAGCCACCAGCCCGACCGGTGGGAACATACTGGGACCAGCCCTCAGCCCACTGGGGACCCCTGGGCACCCCCACTCCGGACTCCCCCCCTCCCCCCCTAGGAGGATGCCAGCATCCAGCCAGCACCGAATCGCGGCTCGGTGGCATCGGCACATGGTGTGGGCTAAGCCTGGGGGCACCGCAGCTGCACACCAGCTGGCACCTCAGCTGGGCGTCACTGGCACAGGGGGTGGCACAGAGGCAAACAGCCCTCACCCCCCTAAATCCAAATCCAGGGTGGGGGGGACACAAGGACTCAGCTGGTCCCCGGGCGAGGAGGGAAGGTGAAACCCGGGGCGGGGGGGGGGAGGGGTTGGGTGGGCATTACACCGAGCCCCACTCGCACCCATCCCAGCCCTGGCACCGTCCCCACGCCCCGGCTGGGATTAGCGCTAATGGGATTTACCATTTCATCCAATATTCCCTTGAAGATGAGCCTGGGAAGGAGGCGGGGGGGGTGTGGGGGGTGTGCCCCCCCCTCATTCACCCACCAACCCCCCCCTCCTCTTCCCCTCCTCCCTCCTCCCGCCCTCGCTAAGCTCTTTCTAATTAAACCCAGCCCGGGGCTGTCCATCACAGTCCCCATCCGCAGGACCCCCGCGCTGGGGGGGGGGGGAGAAGAAAAGCTCTGAGGCAGTGCTACATAAAACATGTTTAATATCCAAGGGGGGGGGGGCTGGGGAGGGGGCTTTACCACACCATCTCAGGCGTGGGGAGAGGGGAGGGGGCGAGTACACAAGTCCCCGGACGGGGCAGAGCCGCAGCGACACGTCACACCAAGCACAGACCCGGGGGGGGGGGAGGGGGGAAAGGAAGGAGGAGAGGAGGGTGGGGAGGGGGGGAGGGGGGTATAAATACGGTGCCAAGGTTGGGGGAGGGGTGGGGGGGGTACAGCACGGGGCCACCTGTCCGTCCGTCCGTCCGTGAGGGGCAGGGACATACAATCACTATGCTGGCATCGGGTTAGGGTGCAGGCAGCCAGGGTGGGGAGGAGAGGCACAGCTTGGATTGAGGGGGGAGGGGGGGGAGTGCGAGTGGGGGGTGGGGGGGGACGGACACAAAGACCGTTTGGGGGGGGGGGGGAGAGGGTCCCAACATCGCCACACCTCCCCCCCCCGTAGGGATTGCGCTGCGGGGAGGAGACCTGCCTCAAAGTGACACTGGGGGAGGGGAGTGGGGGGAGGGGGCAGGGACATGTAGGACACCCCTGGGTTTAGGGTGGGGGGGGGAAGAAGAGAACTGGGGCACATGAGGAGGGGGGAGGGGGGGGGGGGATGTGTCTGGTCCCAAATGCCCCTACTGAGACCCCTGCAGCCCCCCACATTTGGTCCAAGAGGAAGGCAGAGAGGGTGCAGGGGACATGCAAAAGGTACAGAGTGCCCAGGCGTGGTCGTTCCCCACCCCCCAAAACCTTCCCCCCCCCCCAAGGCAGGGCAGCGTTGAAGTGGTCCCTGTGTGCCCACCCCCTCCCCCCCTATCTCTCGCAGGGCTCTGCCCCCTCCCCGGTGGGTCAGATGGAGCTCTAGTTCCACGCACACACACAGGAGGTCCGAGGGGAACCCAAAGAAAGGCAAAAAGAACCTCACAGCAACCGGTGCCAGGAGAAAGCAAAACCCAACCGGGGGGAGGTAGGCAGGGGGCAGCCGGGGGCGGGGAGGGGTGTAGGGAGAGGGGGGGGGGTGGGGTCAGCGGGCCTGGCACAGCCCCAGGGAAGGGGCTAAGGGGGCAGAGGGAAGGGGCAGGGGCCGACGGCTGCTGCCCTGCTCACTTCTTGTTCTTGAGCTGGTTGGCAAGCCAGTCGAGCCCCTCGTAGAGCCCATCCCCGCTGGTGGCACAGGTGGCCTGGATGTACCAATTGCGGTGGCGCAGGGAGTGCAGCCCCAGCTTGTCTGTGATCTCCGCAGCGTTCATGGCGTTGGGCAGGTCCTAGGGCACAGCATCAGAGGGGTTTAGGTGCCCCTGGCACTGCCCGCAGAGCTCGGTCGTTTCCTTTCCCCATGCCCCGCCCCGAATGTCAGCCCTGGCACCGCGGGGACACCAAGCAGGATGCCGTGGGGACAGATATGGTCTCAACATCCTGAGGATGGGCACTCACTTTCCTGGTGCCAGCCCTTGTGCCACAGAGAGGAACAAAGGCCTGGCATAAGGGGGGGTGGGGACACCAGGCAGGATGCTGTGGGGATGGGCATTTTGCTGGTACCAGCTCTTATGCCATAGAGAGGAGCACAGGCCTGGCACAGAGTGTGGCAGAGACATCAGACAGGATGCCCTGGGGATGGGCACTTTGGTGGCATCAGTCCTTATGCCATGGAGAGGAGTTGCTGGCATTGGTCCTTATGCCATAGAGAGGAGCACAGGCCTGGCATGGGGGGAGGCAGAGACAGCAGCCAGGATGCTGTGGGGATGGATACAGTGCCAACATCCTGAGGATGGGCACTCACTTTCCTGGTGCCAGCCCTTGTGCCATAGAAAGGAGCACAGGCCTGGCATAGGGGGTGGGCAGAGACACCAGCCAGGATGCCGTGGGGATGGGCACTCTGCTGGCACCAACCCTTACACCACAGAGAGCAGCACAGCCCTGCCACGGAGCGTGGCAGAGACACCAACCGAGATGCCGCGGGGATGGATACGGTACCAACCCCCTTCAGGATGGGCATCCTACACCACAGGCAGCCAGACCCTGACTCTAACCCCACCCTGGGCAATGCCCCCCTACCTGCCCCCTGCCCCCCAGACCCACCTGCTTGTTGGCAAAGACCAGCAGCACTGCGTCCCGCAGCTCGTCCTCCGCCAGCATCCGCATCAGCTCCTCCCGCGCCTCGTTCACTCGCTCCCGGTCGTTGCTGTCCACCACGAAGATCAACCCTGGGCACAACGAGTGGGCACCGCTGGCAGGGCAGGATCCGAGCCGGTCTTTGTTCCCCACCCACCTCTGGCCCACGCCCTCCCTGCCACACCCCCGCGGGGCGGGGACGGACACACCTACCCTGGGTGTTTTGGAAGTAATGCCTCCAGAGGGGCCGGATCTTGTCCTGCCCACCCACGTCCCACACGGTGAAGCTGATGTTCTTGTACTCCACTGTCTCCACGTTGAACCCTGCGTGGAGCCGCGGAGGAGGGAAACTGAGGCACGTGGGGGGGGGGCACCAGTCCCTTCCCAAGCAGCTGGAAAAGGATTTCACACCCCCCCGCCCCCCATCCCACTCTACTGTCTCCACGTCAGGGAGTGGAGGAGGGAAACTGAGGCACGTGGGGGGGGGACCAGTCCCTTCCCAAGGAGATGGAAAAGGTTTCCCCCCCCCTCCATCCCACTCCACTGTCTCCATGCTGGGCAGTGGAGGAGGGAAACTGAGGCACGTGGGGGGGGGGGGCATCAGTCCCTTCCCAAAGGAGATGGAAAAGGATTCCCCCTACCCCCCCATCCCACTCCACTGTCTCCACACTGGGGAGCCACGGAGGAGGGAAACTGAGGCACGTGGGGGGGGGCACCAGTCCCTTCCCAAGGAGATGGAAAAGGATTCCCCCTCCCCCCAATCCCACTCCACTGTCTCCACACTGGGGAGCCACGGAGGAGGGAAACTGAGGCACGGGGGAGGGGGGCACCAGTCTCTTCCCAAGGAGCTGGAAAAGGTTTTTCCCCCCCCCGCCCCCCCCCCGGCCCCGGTGGTTTCCCTCCCTGCCTGCCTCCCCCCACCCGCACACCTATGGTGGGGATGGTGGTGACGATCTCCCCCAGCTTCAGCTTGTAGAGGATCGTGGTCTTGCCGGCAGCGTCCAGCCCCACCATCAGGATCCTCATCTCCTTCTTCCCGATCAGGCTCTTCAGCAGGTTCCCGAAGATGTTGCCCATGGTGACGGCGGCGCTGGCTGGCTCCGTCCGCAGGCGAGGTCGGATCCTGCGTGGGGCGGGACACACACACACGCACACGCACACGGGGTAAGTGCTGGGGGCTTTGAGAACTAAGCTGCGAAGATTTCCCCTCCCCCCTCCTTAATCCCCTAGGAGGGGGCCTGCGGGGATTGGGGATCTCAATGTCCTCCTGGGGGTGGGGGGACACACACACACAGGGATGGGGTCGTGCGATGCGTGGGGGTGCACAGCCCACCTGTAGGGAGGTGCCCTACAAGGGGGATACGCCCGCGGGGTGCGCTCGGGGGAAACTGAGGCACAGCACCACAGCACCACTACCACCACCACCCCCCACCCCCCCCTCTCTCAGGGCCCCGTTAACACCCCCCCCATCTCGTTGCGCCCCCTACTCAATGCTCTGGAGTGTGTGTGTGTCCCCCCCCCCAAGTCCTGCAGCCTCCCCGGCGCTCCTTCCCCACCGCACCGCAGCTCGCCCCTCCCGCCCGTGGGCTGCCGCCCGCCCCCGCCGCCCCCATCTCTGCCCCTCGCCGCGACGCCCCCCGAATTTCCTGCCCCCTCAGCCCGCAGCATCCCTCCCCCCCCCCCCCCTTACTGCTCTCACTGTACCCTTCCAACGCGCTGCCCCCACCCCCGGCACTGCAGCGCACCCCCAAATCACAGCCATCCCCCCACCACCATCACCACCCCCGGCGCCGCATCGCCCCTCGCCCCCGCCCGCCGCACAGCCCCACGGGCGCTGCCCGGCCCCCCCCCCCGGGGCCCCTCCCGCTACTCTTCATCATCCTCTTCCCCCCCCCGCCCCGGTGCGATGCCCTCCTCCACCCCTCCCCAAGGTTCAATGCTTTTCCCCCCCCCCGCGGTGTTCAGCAGCCTCGATGCACCGAGGACCCCCAAAGCCGCCGCATCCCGCCCCCGACGGGGTGACCCCAACCGTAGCGCACCCACCGATGCTCAGCGCCCCGACACCCACACCCCCCCGCCCCCGCCCGCCGCGGACCACCCCCCCCCCCGTCCCCCGCACCTGGTGCCGGTGCCGGTACCGGTGGCGCCCCCCGCCCGCAGCTGACTCTGCACCGCTCCCGCCGCCGGAAGCGGAGGCCCCAATTACGCCGATCTCGCGAGAGCTCCCGGTGCCCCCCCCCCCCCCCCCCCCCAGCCCGGCTCCTCCGCACCTCCCTCCCCCCCCCCCCCGCCCGGCTCAGCTTCCCCCCCCGTCCCCCCCCGCCAAAACCTGCACCGGGCCCGGGGGCGAGCGCGGGGATGGGGGGGGCTGAGCTCGCGAGAGTCGAGAGCCGTTCCCATGGCAGCGGCTGCAGCAGTGCGGGGGGGCTGCACCGGGGGATGGGGGGGGGGGTCCCGGTGCCTCCCTCAGCAGGTAGAGAGCCGTCTAGGGGTGGCTATGGTGGACGGGGGGGACTCGCTTGTGCTTCCCCGGTGGGGCGGGGACCCCATAGGGGTCCCGAGGATGAGACCCTCCCCCGCTTAGGGAGCCCGGGCCAGGCAGGAGCCCTCCCGCACAGGTCCAGTACGGTACCGGCGGTACCGGGCCCTTCCCGGTGTTCACGGGTGTTCAAGGGGCGCGGGGCAACCCTGGCCCGCCCTGCCGTCCCGGTGTCCGTGTGTCCTGGTGCCCGTCCGTTCATCCCGGCTAGGTGCGGCGGGATGGGAAGTCCCCCGCAGCCTCGGGCAGGTAAGGGAGGCTGCTCCCGGGCGCACCGGCAACACCGGGAGCACCAGCAGCACCGGGGGTACCATCAGCAGCACCGAGGGCACTACCAGCAGCACCGGCGGTACCACAAGCAGCACCGGGGGCACTACCAGCAGCACCGGGGGTACCACCAGCAGCACCGGGGGCACTACCAGCAGCACCGGCGGTACCACAAGCAGCACCGGGGGCACTACCAGCAGCACCGGCGGTACCACAAGCAGCAGCGGCCACCCCCACGGCTGCCTCAACTACCCCACGCCGCAGAGCTCCAGCGGGCACCCCCGGACCGGGGAGAGGGTCCCGAGCATCGCCTTCGCCGCTCCCCGGGGCAGCGGAGGGGATATGGGGGGAAGCGACGATGTCGAGCGGGGGGGAGTGGGGGGGGGGGGGTGTGGAGGCAGCGGAAGGGGCGGGGGAGCGGGCAGTGGGTCCGAGGGGGAACGGCAACACCCGAGAGGGTCTCGGAATGAGGAATTGGGGCGGGAGGGGGGGGTCACGTTTGGGCCCCGCTGTTGGTGGCACAGCCCCGGGCAGGGCCCTCCCGGCCGCACCCCGGGGCCTCCCCGCGGCCGCTGACCTCAGCCCCGGGAGCCCCGACGGGGCGGCGGCCCGAGGGCGCGGACACCGCCTGGCCCGGCCGAGAACCGGGGCGTGGAGGAGGGGGCGGGAGCTGTCGTCCTGGAGCAGTCTCCGGGGCGGCCCTGGGCACCTCCTGGCCGGGGGGATTCTGGGGGCCGGGGAGGGAGGCGAGGGCCCGGTGCGAGACTCCCCCCGCCCCCCCTTACCGCCGCCGCCGAGCCTTTGTCCGTCATTGAATTGAAACCGTGAGCGGCGTCCCCGGGCCGTGACGGGGAGCGGGGCTAATCCGGCCCCGCATGACTGGTCCGGGGCAACCGATGTGGGGGGATTACGCCCCCCAAAACCGCGCCACAACCTGGGGGGGGGGGCTCAGCTTCACATCCCCCGGTCGGGGCACAGCAGGGACACATTCTCGTCGCCACCGAGACGCGGGTCAGCACCGGCTCCGCCTCACCGTGTCCTGCCCGTGGGCACCCCCCTGCGCTGTCACCCCACGGTCTCTGTTCCTCCGCCGCTCTGTACCGGCCCTGACCGTGCGCCCAGGGGCAGGTGGAACGTGCGGGACTGTGCTGCACGCCCCCGTGGGCATGTTCGCGGGGGGCTAGGGGTGCCGGGCCGGTGGTCGCGCCCTGTCCTCAGCCGTCCCAGCCCCGATGAGACTTGGCCGCCCGGTCTCACTGTGCACGGACGTGTGGACTGGCACCGGCCCGTGACAGGCATGGCCCCGACGGTCCCTCCCGCGTCCCCGGGGACTTCTCGTCCCTTGTCCCCCACCAACCGAACCCGAGGGTCCCGGGATGGTGTCCCCGGGCTCTCCTGGAACTGTGTCCCCCTATCGTCCCCGACCTGTTCTGGGACTCTGTCCCTCCGGTGCTCCCCGGGCTGTGCCGGGCTCTGTCCCTCCGGTACTCCCCGAGCTATCCCGGGCTCTGTCCCTCCGGTGCTCCCCGAGCTATCCCGGGCTCTTCCCCTCCGGTGCTCCCCGGGCTGTCCCGGGAGATCCTGAGCTGTCTCCGCTCTCCCCTATACGCCCGGAACTGTCCCAGGCCGTCCCGGGTTATTCCGGGACTTGCTCCACCTTACGCCAGGAGCTGTCCCGGGCCGTGTCGAGCTGCCGGTGCCGGTACCGGTAAAGCGTGTGCGCGGGGCGGTGGGGGAGGGCGAGGGGCGGCAGCAGGGTGTTCCCCCCCTCCCGGGTCTGGGCACGGGGCCGGGGCGCAGCCACCCGCCGGGCTAATCCGGGCCGTGACGGACAGGCCCGGCGCCGCCGATCCCGCCGCCCCATAAGAGGTGCCGCGGCTCCGCCGCTCCCCATTGTTAGGGCGAGGGCGCGGGGAGGCCCCGCTCGGCGGGACCGGCCCATGGGGACCCTCCGCGCCGCCCCTATAAGAGGGAACGGACTGGAAGATGCTCCCGGGTGCTGAGCGCTGCGCACCCGCCGCACCGAGCCCAGCCGAGTCGTCTCCCCGGGGAGCCACCGAATACCGGCACCGGGCACAGAGTACCGGTAACAGGCAGCAAGTACCGGTACCGAGCACCGTGCACGGACTGGGGAACTTCGGCACCTGGCATCGGATATCACGAAGGGACTGCAGAGCACCGGGCACGGAGGGACCACATACGGACAGCCGAGCAGCGGCACCGGGCACCCAGCGGCGAGTGTCGCGCACGGACAGCCAGGCACCGGCTCGACGCCGCGCTCCCGGGACGGGACAGAGAGCACCAGGCACCGCGCTCCCGACACCGCTACCCAAGGCACCGGCTGCAGCCCGGTGCCGTTGCCGGTGCCAGCCAGGCCGGCCGGCCGGCGCTCCTCGCGTCCCCCCCTCACCAGAGCCGCCCGCGCCCCGCGCGTCCGGAAACACGCGTGGATGTAGCGGCCGGGCCGGGGGCTCCGCGGCACCATAAATACCGGGCGGGAGCTCGCCCGCGCACTCAGCCGGGGCCGGCGGGGCCGGAGCCATGCGAGCGGCCGCGCTGGGGCTGGCGCTGCGGGCGCTCTGGGCTCTGGCCCTCTCCTCCCTCTCCAACACGCTGGCGGTCAACAACAGCGGCCGGTGGTGGTGAGTCCGTCGGTACCGGCACCGGGGCAGGGCTGTGGGGAGTTGGGACTGACACCAGCGCGGCGAGCGGCAGCTGCCCGGTACCCGGGTACGGAGCGTGCAGGTGTGACCCACCCCGGGGCGGGATGATGCTGAGGTGGGGGAGAGGAGAAGAGGGAGCCCCCATTGCTCCAGGAGTGTGGGTGTGTGGGTGTGTGTGGGAGGTGTGGTGGTGTTAGGGACCCCGTCGGGTGGTGACCACGGTCACCGTCTGTGCCGCAGGGGCATCATCAACGTGGCCTCGTCCACCAACCTGCTGACCGACTCCAAGAACGTGCAGCTGGTGCTGGACCCCAGCCTGCAGCTGCTGAGCCGCAAGCAGCGCAAACTGATCCGGCAGAACCCTGGCATCCTGCACAGCGTCAGCTCCGGCCTCCAGACTGCCATCAAGGAGTGCAAGTGGCAGTTCCGCAACCGCCGCTGGAACTGTCCTACCTCGCAGGGCCCCAACATCTTCGGCAAGATCGTGAACCGGGGTGAGCCGGCGGGAGGTGGTCGCAGGGGCGCCCTAAGATCCCCTCTGTCGCACCCCCTGCGCTGGGCTAGCTTGGCCATAGCAACCCTCCCCCACCCCGGGCATCACCAGACCCTCAGCCCATCCTCAGCTCGTTATGGGCTGCAGGCTGAGGGATGCCGGTGGGTGCCACCCTCCTCAGCCTGGCAGCACCCCTGAGGCTCCGCTCCCCTCCGCAGGCTGCCGGGAAACGGCTTTCATCTTCGCCATCACCAGCGCCGGTGTGACGCATTCGGTGGCCCGGTCCTGCTCGGAGGGTTCCATCGAGTCTTGCACCTGCGACTATCGGCGTCGGGGTCCTGGGGGGCCCGATTGGCACTGGGGGGGCTGCAGTGACAACATCGACTTCGGACGGCTCTTTGGGAGGGAGTTTGTGGACTCCAGCGAGAAGGGTCGCGACCTGCGCTTCCTCATGAACCTGCACAACAACGAGGCCGGGCGCATGGTGAGGGCACGGCGGGCAACGGGCAGCAACAGGGGTGGTGATGGGGTGGTGGTGGTGAGGGGTGTGGCGAGGATGGGCAGGACCACTGAGACCTCCCCCCCCTCAGCATGAGTGGGGAACCAGCAGGAGGTGTTTCCCACCTGGCTGTGGGTCGTGGCACGGGGAAAGGAGATTGAAGGAGCATGGTGGTCCCTGGGGAAGGGGTGGGGAAGTGCCAAGATGTTCATGTTCCCCCCCCCCCGCCCCCTCCCCGAAATTTCTTGCAGACGGTCTTCTCGGAGATGCGGCAGGAGTGCAAGTGCCATGGCATGTCCGGGTCCTGCACCGTCCGCACCTGCTGGATGCGGCTGCCAACCTTCCGCGCCGTGGGCGACGTGCTGAAGGACCGCTTCGACGGCGCCTCCCGCGTCATCTACGGCAACAAGGGCAGCAACCGGGCGTCGCGGGTGGAACTGCACCACCTGGAGCCCGAGAACCCGGCTCACAAACCTCCCTCCCCTCACGACCTCGTTTACTTCGAGAAGTCCCCCAATTTCTGCACCTACAGCGGGAAGATGGGCACGGCTGGCACCGCCGGGCGCTTCTGCAACAGCTCCTCGCCGGGGCTGGATGGTTGCGAGTTGCTGTGCTGCGGGCGTGGGTACCGCACCCGTACCCAGCGGGTTACCGAGCGCTGCAACTGCACCTTCCACTGGTGCTGCCACGTCAGCTGCCTCAACTGCACCAACACGCAGGTGCTCCACGAGTGCCTGTGACACCCCCTCCCCACCACCACAGCCACCACCCTGCCCTGCCCCGAGGGGGTCTGTGACACCCCCCATGACGGCTGCCCCCCACCCCAGCTGGCTTGAAGAAGATGCCCACGGGTGGGTGTGTTGGCTGCACCCTGGAGACCCCTCCCCGGTAGTTCTGTCTCAGAGTCAGCAGTTGGTCTGGGGTGGGGGTGGGGGGCAGAGGGGGGGACGTTGGTGCCATGCACCATCCAGGCTGCCCCCCCTTTGGGCTGCTGTGGCTCTGGGGGTGTGTGGGGGGCGTCCCCTTCTCACTGTAAATAAGGTATTTATTGTGGACGGTTTGAGGCCGCCCCCCGCCCCCCACCCCCAATTCCATCTTGCTCTTCGCTGGCCCCAGGCCCTGCGGTGGTTTTTTATATATATAATTAAAGATAATAATAATAATTATTATTATTATTAATAATAATAATGCTTTGTTACAGGAGTCTTTGATAGCCTTTAGAGAAGAATAAAGGATTTATTTTTATCAATCCTGCCCAAATTCATTTCTGGGGAGCTGGGGGAGGGAGAGGGAACAGGCAGAGAAGAGAGAGGGGAGATCAATGTCCTCCTCCCCCCCCCCCCCAGCTTCGAGGCTGGGCAGCTGCCTCCCGCTGCCCTCTGGCTGCTCGTCCAGCATCTATCCATCCACTCACCTCCCCGTTCCGCGTCCCTCCAGCTGTCTGTCTGTCCGTCCGCTCCTTTCCCCTGCCCTTCATCCTTTCCACTCCTCCTTTCCCCTGCCCTCCCCTCCCCGCAGACCCCTTTCTTCCTCCCGCTGTGCCCGTCTCCAGCCCAGCCGTGGGGCATCCATCGCCATGGCCGGGCCGCCCATCACCATGGCATCTGGGCTGCGGCATCTCCGACGCTGGAATTTGCCGGGGCGGCGGAGCTGGTGCCGCCGGGGCCGGGTGTTGGAAGCGGCCACGGGAGGTACAAGACGGCAGACAGGGAATGAGCATCGTTCATCACCGCTCCCGGCCGGGGCTGACGGCTCCCCTCGGCTCCGGGGGAGGAGGGGGAGGCCAAGGAGGGCATCGAGGTTACTGGAGCTGGGGCCAGGGCGGGGCAGGAGTGGCCACTGGCCCCCACACGCAGCCCCATACCCGTGTGTGGGGTCTGGTTGCAGCTGCAGAAGGTCTGTGGTCAGGTGGGGTGCAGCTGGCAGATGCACTGACGGCATGGGTATGCCACTGGGATGGGCGTCCTGCGGGAAGGGCATCCCCCTGGCACACGCAGTCGCTTGGGACAGACATCCTCCTGAGATGGGCATTATCTAGAGAGGGCATCCCCCTGGCACGGGCATCCCCTTTGGTCAGGTGTCCCATTGGCATAGGCATCCCACCAGGATGAGCACCCCCGTGGGATGGGTGTCCCCCTGGGACGGACTTCTCACCGGGCTGGGCAAGACCCTGGGATGGGTTTCCCCCTGGCATAAGTATCCTACTAAGGTGGGCATGCCCCTGAGGAGGGCATCCCTCCAGGGCACACATATCCCACTGGGATGGTATCCCATCAGGATGGGCATCCCCTAGGACAGGCATCCCTGGGGCAGGAGTGTGTGAGAGTGAGGAGCTGTGCCCCTTGTACCCACGTCTGGTGAACATCCAGGAGCAGGCAGTGAACTGGCCCTGCCTTGGCACCCCCAGTCCCATCATCAGCATGGGCGGGGGTCCCTGGGCTGCCCCAGACTTGGCAACTTCTTGGCTACCCCCACCCCTCCACCCCCTCCACGACATCAAAGGCTGCAGGATGACGCTGCCAGCACCCAAAAATATCCCTCGAGGCCATAGTGGAAAAGTTGATGTTTAGACCCACTGGAAAGGGGGGAGAGGGGAGGGGGGGAAACCCCGGGATGGAGGTGTGGGGGTGGGCACTGCTGTTTGTGCCAAGGTAAAAACACAGCCTGGGGTGGTGAAATCAAATAGAGAAATGCAAAGGGGGAAAGGAAAAGCGAAGGGAAGGGAAGGGAAGGGAAGGGAAGGGAAGGGAAGGGAAGGGAAGGGAAGGGAAGGGAAGGGAAGGGAAGGGAAGGGAAGGGAAGGGAAGGGAAGGGAAGGGAAGGGAAGGGAAGGGAAGGGAAGGGAAGGGAAGGGAAGGGAAGGGAAGGGAAGGGAAGGGAAGGGAAGAGAAGAGAAGAGAAGAGAAGAGAAGAGAAGAGAAGAGAAGAGAAGAGAAGAGAAGAGAAGAGAAGAGAAGAGAAGAGAAGAGAAGAGAAGAGAGGAGAAGAGACGAGAAGAGAAGAGAAGAGAAGAGAAGAGAAGAGAAGAGAAGAGAAGAGAAGAGAAGAGAAGAGAAGAGAAGAGAAGGAAAAGAAAAAAGAAAAGAAAAGAAAAGAAAAGAAAAGAAAAGAAAAGAAAAGAAAAGAAAAGAAAAGAAAAGAAAAGAAAAGAAAAGAAAAGAAAAGAAAAGAAAAGAAAAGAAAAGAAAAGAAAAGAAAAGAAAAGAAAAGAAAAGGAAAA
>NW_026974711.1:0-88849 GCF_015220805.1 Pogoniulus pusillus | reverse complement strand
AGTCTCGTAAACCTCGGTGGACCAGAGGGCGCAGTTCAGGTGGACCCAAAGGTCCAGGTCGAGGTTGAGCAGGCGGGCGGGGCCGTCGGTGGCGCCGTCGCCTTCCTCGTGGCAGAAGCAGCACTTGCGCAGGTCCCGCGGCACCTTCTCGGGCCGCAGGGTGGTGCCGAGCCTGTCGATGAACTCGGCGATCTCTTTGTCCCCGTCCCTCTTGGCGCCTCCCTTCTGGATGGTCACCAGGAACCGCAGCCGTTTCCACCGCACTCCTTTCCACTTCTTCAGCCGCGGCCTGGCCTCGTCCCCGTCCTCCGGCGGCCGCGAGCGCGGCTTGAAGCGAGGCGGCGAGTGGGGGGCTGCGGCCCCTTCCTCCTGGGGGGCCGGGGAAGGGGGTGGAGGGAGAGGGGAGGAGGGGGCTGGGGTTGCCTCGTGGGCTGCTTCGGGGTCAGGGACTCTGGCAGCCTCAGTGGGGCTGGATGGGGAGGGGACAGAGGGGGAGAGCGGCGGGGAGGGCTCCTGGGGCATGACGGAGAGCTGCCGCACGTCCAGGTTGGAGACGTTGTTGACGTAGCAGTGGTGCAGGCTCTTCTCTGGGGCAGGGCTCTCCTGGGGGGCAAGAAAGAGGGGATATGGAGCAGAGAGTCGCAGAGGTGGGGGACAGGGCTCAGAGAGTCACAGGAATAGGGACAGGGCTCAGGGAGTTGTGCAGGGGTGAGGACAGGGCTCAGAGAGATGGGGACAGGACTCAGGGAGTCACAGGGATGGGGACAGGGCTCAGAGAGTTGCAGGGGCAGGGAGAGGGCTCAGAAAGTCACAGGGATGGGGACAGGGCTCAGAGAGATGGGGACAGGACTCAGGGAGTCACAGGGATGGGGACAGGGCTCAGATTGTTGCAGGGGCAGAGCTCAGAAAGTCTCGGGAATGGGGACAGGGCTCAGAAAGGTGGGGACAGGGCTCAGGGAGTCACAGGAATAGGGACAGGGCTCAGGGAGTCATACAGGGGTGGGGACAGGGCTCAGAGAGTCCCAAGGGTGGGGACAGGGCTCAGAGTGGCAGGGGTGGGGACACAGCTCACAGCTGACCTGGCGGAGCAGGGTCAGGAGGTCCAGTTCGCCCTTCAGGCTGTAGCCTGGCAGCACTGCGTCGAACTGCTTCAGCCACTCCGAGCTGCTGTCGGGCACCTTCCCTGCCTTCTCCTTCCCACCAAGCATCCCTAGGAGACACAAAACAACCCATCAAAGGGTGCCAAGCCTGGGCACGTGAGGTGCCCAGCCTGGGGCTGCTGGGGCACAAGGCAGATGCTCACCAGCCACATCTGTCTCCACCTTCTTGGCCTCCACCACGGCTGCCCGCACGGGGCCGTCCGGGAAGAGCACCTCGTAGGAGCTGGGGATCTTCACGCTCAGCAGCTCAGCCATGGCCACCATCACCCCGTTGAGGTTCTGCAGGAGGAGAAGAGGACAGGACGTGTCCAGGGGACACAAAATGCCACCACACAGGGGTCAATCCGAGGGTCTCACCTCGTGCCATGCCCTTGCTCACCTTGGCGGCCGCGGCGGACACGGTCAGCATGACGGAGACCTCACTGCTCTTACCCTTCTCCCACGGAGCACCTGAGCCTGCTGCCCCCACCTTGCCAGGGGGCCCCCCAAAGGCCTCCACGGCCTCATAGGGCTTGGTGTCGGGGAACACTGGTGTGGGGAAAGGATGGGGAGAGGGTCAGAGCTGTGCAGACCCAGGCCCACCAACAAAACCACTCACGAAGCCACTCAGCTGCCCTGGACCTCTGCAGAGCTGCTGCTAGGAACCCATCAGCTCGTGTGGGTCAGAAACATGGAGGGGAGGGCACAGGGACCCCAGAACCAACATGGAAGCCTTAAGGGAGCATCTGGAGGACCCCCGGGAATGGGCCGGCCCCAGAAGGTGAGGTCACGCTCCAGGTTCTGCTGCCCAGATGCAATACACCCCACGGACCCCTGCCCCTCAAGGACCCTTCTCTTGGTTCACCATCCCTTACCAACCCCGTCCTGTGCCACCCAAATACTACACAGACCCCCCCCCCCATCCCAGTTCTCGTGCCCTGCAGACCCTCTCCTCACCCTACCTTACCCTCACTCAACCTCTACACCCCACAGACTGTGTCCTGCAGACCCTCTCCTCACCCTACCTTACCCTCACTCAACCTCTACACCCCACAGACTGTGCCCTGCAGACCCTCTCCTCACCCTACCTTACCCTCACTCAACCTCTACACCCCACAGACTGCGCCCTGCAGACCCTCTCCTCACCCTACCTTACCCTCACTCAACCTCTACACCCCACAGACTGTGTCCTGCAGACCCTCTCCTCACCCTACCTTACCCTCACTCAACCTCTACACCCCACAGACTGTGCCCTGCAGACCCTCTCCTCACCCTACCTTACCCTCACTCAACCTCTACACCCCACAGACTGCGCCCTGCAGACCCTCTCCTCACCCTACCTTACCCTCACTCAACCTCTGCACCCCACAGACTGTGCCCTGCAGACCCTCTCCTCACCCTACCTTACCCTCACTCAACCTCTACACCCCACAGACTGTGTCCTGCAGACCCTCTCCTCACCCTACCTTACCCTCACCCAATCTCTACACCCCACACACCTCCTCATTCTTGCTCTCTGCACCCCAGGGACCCCCTCCCTGCCCTACTTCACCCTTCCCTGGTCCGCATACTCTACCAACACCCCCAGCCTGCTCCACACACGCCACAGATGCCCTCCCTCCTGCTCTGGTGCCCACCCCAGACTGGTGTAGCCCACCTGGGATGCTGGCCCTGGGGATGATGGGGATGATGGGGGACAGGACTCGCTCCTCCAGCTCCGGCTTGGCCTCGCTGAGCAGGGGGAAGCGCAGCAGCTCCTCGCCCAGGACGCTCTCGGGGGACGAGGCAGGGACGATGCTGTCAGGGGAGTCGCTCTCGTCGTCGCTCTCCATCCTGGGGGGGGAGAGTGGGGGTCACAGAGGGATTGGGCTGCAGGGGCTGCTGCCAGCCAGAGGAGGGTTGGTGGCACCCGTGGAGGTTTCATGGTGACTTGGTGGCTCACCTGACATCCTCGGTCTGGTTGTGGGGAGGGGTAGGGAGAGCTGCCAGCAGGTCCAGGCTCTTTACTTCTACAGGTGGTGTGTCTGTGGGTAAAGGAAGGGTGGCATGGGGTGGGGTGGGTGGCACAGGGTGGGATTCACAGATTGATGGAAGGGTTTGGGTTGGAAATGACCTTGAAGGTCATCCAGTCCCAACCCTCTGCCATAGGCAGGGATCCTTCCCACCAGCCCAGGTTGCCCAAGGCCTCATCCAGCCTGATCTTAAACACCTCCAGGGAGGGGGCATCCCTCTGGGCAACCTGTGCCAGCATCTCCCCAACTTAACTCTCAAGAATTTCCTTCTCCTTCCCACTCTCAGTCTCCTCTCTTCCAGCTCAAAGCCACTGCCCCCTCACCCTGGCACTCCAAGGATGGGTATCACAGGGTGGGCTTGGGTGTGACAAAGTGGCCACAGGGCCTCAGCCCCCACCCCTGTGCCAACCAGCCTCACCTTTCTGCCCATGTGGCTCCCGGGCCGGGTCACCATCCTTGGGCTGCTCCCCCAGCTCCTCGGGGGCTGTGACACCGTTCACCATCTTCTGCTGCACGGAGGGTGGCGGCGTGGGGGGCAGCGAGGAGGGCGGCGTGGGTGGGTTGCTGAGGTTGTTCTGCCGGGGGGGGGGTGGGGGGGAGTGGCACACAAGAGAGCACAGTGAGCACGGCAAAGTGACCCAGGACCCCTGCGTGAGGAGCGGGGGGCTGGGGTGGGCATCAAGGCCAGAAGCCCACCTTGGTGAGCAGCTGGGAGTAGTAGTCGGGGACGCTGTCGAGCACGGCGCTGCCGAAGGCTCCCCGCAGCTGGCTCTTGCCGTTGATGGGGCTGCTGCCGAAGGGGGCGAAGAGGCTGAAGTTGGCCGTGATGGTTGGCTCGGTCAGCGGCAGCAGCGACAGCTCCTGGGCACGGAGAGGGTGAGGAGGGCACGGAGATTAAAGGGCAACCCCACTCCTCCTGCCCCCTCCCCAAACCCGCCTCCCCCATCCCGGCCCGCAGCAGCCCTACCTGTTTCAGCTGCTTCATGAGGGCATCGCCGGGCCGCAGCCCTTCGTCCTTCCGCAGCTTCTTGCGGGACGCTGGCAGCCGCTCGCTGCCCTTCTGGACCCGCTTGGGCTTGGTGGGTGCAGGCTTCCTGGCGATGGAGGGGTCCTGGGCACGGAGAGAGGAGCGGGAGCTGTGCTGAGCTCGGCCCCGCAGCCATCGCCCCGCAGCATCCCCGCTCTGCCCCTTGGCACTCGGCTCACCTCCCGGCCCAGCAGCAGCGACTGCGCCCGCGGCTCGCCGCCGGTGCCCCCCCGGTTCTCCGTGTGCCCGTTGAGCTCGCCCGGGCTCTGCGCCGACAGCTGCACGTTCTTGGCTCTCAGCAGCTTCTGCAGCAGGAGGTGCCCAGCCTCGGAGCGGCTGCCCGGGGCCAGCAGGTTGTTGGTTTGGCCGGTCCCAGAGTCACCGTTGGCCTCCGGTTTGGCGGCTTCGTCTCCATCCAACCCGCACGGTGCCGGTGCCGGTGCCCGTGCCGGTGCCGCCGCCGCCGCCGCCTCTTCCTTCGGCTCCTGCTTCACCAGCACCTGGGAGGCTTCACCTGCCGTGGGGGCCCCCTCCGCTGCAGCCCCATTGATGTGGGTCTCGCTGGGGTCTGCCGAGTCTGTGCTGGGTGCCTCAGAGTCCCAGGGGCCGTGTGCGGGGTCAGGGAGGGCACCACTGGGCGTGGGCGTCAGCCCCTGCTCCGTGGGTGCCAGGGGGCTGGGGACCGAGGCTGGCATCCCCGGTGACGTCTTCTTTGGCTCTTGGGGGCTCTGCTCGGGGCTAGCCAGGTGTTGGGGGGCACAGCCCAGGGGAGAGGGGGCTGACGGCATGGGGAGCCGGACGAGAGCGGGCTGGGGTCCGCGGGCAGTCAGGGCTGCCTGCACCAGCTCTGCCAGGGGCTGCTGCTGGGGGGGTTGCCCGGGTAGTGCCCGTCCCTGCTCTGTGCCAAAGCCGGGTTGAGGCTCTGCCGGGGCACCCGGCCGCGGCTGGAAGTGGGGTCCCAACGGGCGAGGGGGCTGGCGAGCTGGGGAGCCGTAGTCCGGGGCCTGCCCGGGGAAGGGGCCGGGGGGTCGCAGCGCCTGGCCCTGCTGCAGCAGGTTCTGCTGGTGCCGCTGCACCAGGAGGGCCTGGAGCTGCTGCTGCTGCTGCGGCGTCAAGTGCCGCAGCTGCGGGTTCTTGGCCAGGACCCCCTGGAGCTGCGCCCGGATCTGACCCATCATCGGTCCCGGCACCTGCCCCAAGAGACCCGGTGGCACCGTGCCCGGCGACTGCCCCGCTTTGTGCTGCCCAGGGCTCTGCAGCCGCGGAGGCTGCGGCTGGCCCTGCAAGGTGCCCGGCGGCCCCTTGCCAGGCTGCTCCGGTGCCCGCGGTGCCTGTGGCAGCACCATACCCTGCGCCTGACCCGTCCCACAGCCCAGCGGTGGCTCTGCCACCCCGGTGGTGTCCCCGAGCTGCTGCGACAGCTCGGGGCGGGCAGCAGAGCCAAGCAGGGTGCCCGGCTGCCCAGGGGCTGCCCGCAAGGCCGGCTGCGGGGAGGCCAAGAGGAGCTGCTGGCCCTGCCCCAGCTCAGCCTGGTGTTTGGGGGCTGGGGGCTCAGGACCACCCAGTCCCGGGGGGTTAAGGGCTCCCTGCTGCTCCTGGGCCCCCCCGTGCAGCTGCCCCCCGCTCTCGTTGCCCTCGGCAGGCAGGGCACTGCCATCCACCCCCGCTGCGGGCTGGTCCTTGGCAGCCAGGACAGGGGGGGTCGGCTGCATTCCCTGACTCAGGTGCAGCACGGAGGGGGCCTGGCCCCCCACCCCATGCTGCGGAAAGTGCTGGATCGAGGCCTGCCCCTGGCCCAGCCCCAGGAGCCCGGGCTGAGTGCCCGCCGAGTTCTGCTGCTGCTGCTGCTGCTGCTGCTGCTGCGGGGCCAGCAGTGCCCGCGACTGCCCCAGCTGCTGGGACAGGACGAGACGGTGGCCCAGCATGCCCGGAGTCTGCGGTGCCAACTGGGGCGAGCCCAGTACCCGCTGCTGGTGGGGAGCCAGGAGAACCTGGCGCTGCTGGGGCTGGGGGTGACCCAGCACTGGCTGGTGCTGCAGCCCCGGGCCCTGCGTGTGGCCAAGCAAACCTGACTGCTGCTGCTGCTGCTGCTGCTGCTGCTGCTGCTGTGGGGAGAGCTGCTGCACCAGCAGGCTTTGCTGGCTGCCCATCAGCCCCGGCTGCTTTGGCACCATCGGCTGCCCCACGGTGCCCGGCTGTGGGGCTGGCTGTTGTTGCTGCCCCAGCAAGCTGGGTTGCCCCACCATGGCTGTTGGTTGTTGCATGGAGCCTTGGCCCATGGTGCCAGGCTGCTGTTGCTGCTGCTGCAGCGAGGTCTGCGCCATCACACCGGGCAGCGAGCTCTGCCCCATCACCCCTGGCTGCTGCATGGCTCCTTGGCCCAGCACTCCTGCCTGCTGCAGTGATGTCTGTGCCATGATGCCCTGTGGCTGCAGCGAGGGCTGGGCCATCACCCCTGGCTGTTGCATGGCTGCCTGTGCCATCACCCCGGGCTGCTGCATCGCTGCCGCCTGTGCCATCGCCCCGGGCTGCTGCATGGCTGCCTGTGCCATCACCCCCTGCTGCTGCTGCTGCTGCAGTGACACTTGTCCCAGCATGTTCTGCTGCTGCAGCTTCTGTGCCAGCTGCATCCTCTGCAGCTGCCTCTCCTGCATCAGGCGGCTGTCGGCTGCCAGCCCACGCAGAGCTGGGTTGCCACCGAAGAAGGTGTTGGAGGTGCCAGGGGCGGGGGCGCTGCCCACCCCTTGCTGGCCCATGAAGGACAGGCCTTGCTGCACGGCCATGGGCACACCGCCCTGGGGCAGTCGCAGGCCCCCAGCCTGTCCTGCTTGTTGGCCCAGACCTTGAGCTGCCACCACGGTGCCCGCAGGCTGCTGGACGCCGCCGTGTGCCGAGAGCAGCTGCCCAGGGAGCTTGGACATGAGGCGAGGGCTCTGCGAGGGGCTCAGTGCCATGACGGCCGAGGCCTGGTGCTGGTGCTGCTGCTGCTTGCTGCGGTACTCGGCCATGAGGTTGGTGTGCTCCTTCTGCTGCTTCCGCACCTGCCGGGCACACGGGCACGGGGTTGGCATCAGAGAGGGTACAGGGATGGCACTAGCACTGGGGGACAGTGGGTTTGTAGTGGGGAGACCACATCGGCGCTGGCAATGGCATAGTGTTGGTGCCAAGGGTGGCACATCTGCACCGGGGACGTGATGTCTGCACAAGGGATGGCACATTTGCAGTGTGGGTACCACACGTGCGGGTGGAGGGTACAGTGGTAGTGTCAGGATGGCACATTTGCACTGGGGACACCATATCTGCACTGGAAATGGCACAGTGGCAGTGCCAGGATGTCATATTTGCACTGGGGACATCACATCTGCACGAGGGATGGCACAGAGGTAGTGCCAGAATGTCACAGTTGCACTGGGGACACCACATCTGCATGAGGGATGGCACAGTGGCAGTGCCAGAATGTCACAATTGCACTGGGGACACCACATCTGCACCTGGGATGGCACAGAGGTAGTGCCAGGATGTCAGATTCATACTGGGGACACGACATCTGCACCTGGGATGGCACAGAGGTAGTGCCAAGATGTCACATTCACACCGAGGACACCACATCTGCCCTGGGAATGGCATCACACTGGTGCCAGCAACACCACATCTGCACTGGGGGGGCGGTAGGGAGGGGGTGTGTGTGCCCCTCCCTGCTTTTACCTGGTCCAGCTGCTTCTGGATCTTGCTCTGCTGCTCTGTCACCAGCTTCAGCTTCTCGGCGTCGGCCTCGGGGAACTCCCTGCCTGCCTTCTTGGCCGTGCGCTGCTTGGCACACAGAGCCTTGCGCGACTTGCGGTGGGCACCGATCTGCTCCTCCAGCACCTTCAGCTGCATCTGCAGCAGCTGCTGGGTGTGGAACAGCCACTCCTCGTACTGCCTCTGGTCAGCCTCGTCTGCAGGAGCGGGCAGAGGGGCAGGGTTCAGCAGGGAGAGCGGGCAGAGGGCAGGGGGCTGGGTGGGGGGCGATGGGCAGAGGGGTGGTGGGATTGGATCGGTGGGCAGAGGGCTCAGGGCAGAGCAGAGAATGAGTCCAGGGCAGGTAGTAGGCAGAGAGCTCCAGAGGGAAGTGGGCAGAGGGCTTGGGGACAGCACAGAATGGGCCTGAGGCTGGCAGCAGGCAGAGAGCCCCTGAGGGAAGTGGGCAGAGGGCTTGGGGACAGCACAGAATGGGCCTGAGGCTGGCAGCAGGCAGAGAGCCCCTGAGGGAAGTGGGCAGAAGGCTCAGGGAGAGCAGAGAATGGGCTCAGGAGGGCAGCAGGCAGAGAGCCCCTGAAGGAAGTGGGCAGAGGGCGTGGGGACAGCAGAGAATGGGCTCAGGAGGGCAGCAGGCTCGGGGCAGCGGGCACAGGGGGAAGCAGGGAGAGGGCCCAGGGGGGCATGGCAGGCTCAGGGCAGCGGGCAGAGGGCCCAGGGGGAAGCAGAGGCCCTGGCTGCAGATTGAGCCCTGCTCAGCCCAGTGGGTGTGGGCAGGACTGGCACTGGGGGGGTACTCACTGATAACACCCTGGGCAAAGGTGGGTGGGTTGGGGCGAGCCTGGGTCGGGTCGGTGCCACTTCGCTCCTGGCAGAGAGGGAGAGGGTTGGGGACCTGTGATGGGGGGGTCTGAACCCTCCTTGTCTGGAGAGCTTCCAACCCCACCTGGGCATTGGCATTCTGAGCAGGCTGCCAGGGGTGACCCTGCTGGAGCAGGGTGGGGCTGGAGTGGGTGAAGCTCCAGAGGTCTTTTCCAACCCCCACCCCCTGGCACCATGGCAGGATTCAGGGATTCACTCCTCAGCCTCGTGAGAATTGGCACTGTTTAGTCTGATGGAGTCCCCACCCTTGGAGGTGCCCAGGGGATGTGTGGGCACAGCCTTGGGGCCCAGTTGCTGGACTTGGTGCCCCTTGGGAGACCTTTTCCAACCCAAACAATTCCCTGGATTCTACGAGCACAGACCACAGCCCCAAGCCCCTCTACCAACCAGCCCAGAGCTGCTCTACTGGGCACAGTTAAGGAGGGCACTGGCAGCAGCCTGGTAGTTGCCAACCTCCTCCACCCTCCCAGACTGGTAAACAGCTGTGAAGGGTCCAGCAGCTCCTCAGCCCTGCCAACCACCACCTCCAAGGTCATGCCCAGAGATGTCCTCACCCTGTCCCAACCTCCCCCAAGGTGCCACAAACCCAGCAGGCGAAGCAGCTCCAGCCTGGCAGCAGCTCCTAAGTGCCAAGGTGACCCCTGGAGACCCCCCCCCAGCCCCTCACTCACCTGCCCGCTCCCTGCCAGCAGGTGGTTCTGCATCTCTGCCACAGCTGGGCCCCCCGAGAGCCGCTGTGCCAGCAGCGAGACCTGTTGCCTTTGAGGGGACACCAGGGATGAGTTGGCACCAAGGCACCCTGCCCATCTCACCCCACCCTGCCCACCTCACTCCACCCTGCCCACCTCACCCCACCCTGCCCCATTACCTGTTCATGCCCGGGGCCACGCCGATGCTGCCCTGAGCCATCACCCTCTTGATGCCCTTCAGTGCCACCATCTTGGCCTTGGCAATGGGGTCCATGATGTCCTCAGCAGCAAACTTGTCCAGGTCTGCCAAGGGAAATGCCAAGGGCAGTGTCACAGCAGGTCCAGCACCACCCCCCAACCAGGGTGGACCCTCAAGACCCCAACCCCCTCCCAGGGCAGCTCCTACCTGTGTCTGGGAAGAAGCTGTTGGCCAACTGCTGCTGCATGAGCAGCTGGGGAGGGGGCTTCAGTGCCAGGCCTGGGGGCTGCACCCCAGCCATGGGCTTCTGCACCAGCACCTGCTGCTGCTGGCTCTGCTGCGGCTGTGCCAGGGCCACCTGCACGTTGTGGGGTGCTGCCAACACGTGGGGCTGCCCAGGAGCCATGCCCATGTGCGGGGTCAACCCTGGGCCCTGCTGGGGTGTGCCAAGCCGGGGAGGCTGCGGCGCCATCAGCTGTGGCCTGGTCACCAGCCCCAGCTGCAGAGGTGTTTGCTGGGCACCCAAGCGGGCAGAGGGTTGCCCCTCGGGGGGTTGCCCGGCCGCTGTGGCGTGCAGCATGGGGTGCCCTGGGGCTGGCAGGTGTGGGGTGCCCCTGGGCAGGTGAGCTGACATCTGCTGCTTCTTCTGCAGCTCCTTCTTCTCGTGCTCCAGCAGGTCCTCGATGAGCAGGGGCAGTTCGCTCGCCACCAGCGAGCTCTCCATCTTGTCCAGGTCATCAGCTGGCGACTGCCTGGCACTGCCCAGCCCCAGGGCTCCGCTGTCCAGCTCGAACTTCTCCAGCAAAGGGTTGCTCTGGTTGCCCAACTGGGCAGGACCCAACCCACGCCCGGGGCCTGCGTAGGGATCCTTCTCTGGCACAGGGACGCCGGCGTGGGCGGCGCTGGGGAAGTGACCCATGCCCAGGCGCGCGGTGCCAGCCCCGGGGCTCAGCAGGCTCTGAGCGGGTTTGAGGCTCAGCCCCAGCGAGGCTGAGATCTTGTCCGTGCCCTGCAGGGTCTCTGATTTGATGGGCACCGGGAGCCTGTCGGGGCCCCCAGCGGTGAACTGGCAGGGAGAGGTCTTCAAGCAGCCTTCCTCCAGCTTGGGCTTAACGTCGGCGGGCACCGCGCCCACCTTGCCCTCCACGGGTGCCAGCGTCACGCCCGGCGGGCAGGCAGCAGAAGCCGAGCTCAAGCCCACCCCGGAGGGCACCAAGCCTTCTTTGGGCACCTCCCTGTCGTCGGTAGGCTGGGCAGGGTCCTTGCCGTCGGTGGGGTCGGGGAGCTTGATGCCAGGCGCCGGGGGCTGGGTCTGGAGCTGCGCTTCCCGCTCGGCCCTCTCGTTGGCAGACTCGACCAGGCGCAGGTGCTCGTTGAAGATGTCCTTCTTGTCCCCCGTGTCCAGCTCGGGGTCGGTGTATGCCAACAGGTCGAACTCGCCCCCGTTCAGGAGGTCGTCCAGGTGGGGGTCTGCGGTCTCCAGGCTGTCCAAGTTGCCCAGGTCGTCGTCTCCCTTTGCCACGTCCGGGTCCAGGCTCAGGTTGGCCAAATCATCGTCGTCGTCCTCCAGGTCCTTGTGGGAGCCGAAGTCGTCGTCCAGATCGGGCTCCACTGGCACCTCGCAGGGTGGCAGCCGCCCCCCACCTTCCAGGTTCAGGTGGCTCTTCCCCGGGCCCGCGGTTGGCACCGGCTCCGGTGCGGTGCCGTCTTTGGGTGGGTCGGGGCGCAGGGTGGAGCCGGAGGACAGTGGGCGTGGGGGGATGTGCTGCAGCTCCAGGCTGGCACCTGGCAGCGCCTGGGGGGGCACCGCTTTGGGGTGAGCCTGGTGGTGGTGGTGGCTGTTGCTCATCTCGGCTCCCTGCGGCGACGCCGGCGGCAGCGGCACTGCCATCTTCTGAGGTTGCAGCGCTGGGGTGGGCAGGGCCTGCATGGGCATAACCGGGGGGCAGAGGGCCTGGGGGGTGCCCTCATCCCCTGGCAGGAAGAAGCGTGGCCGAGGAGGTGCCTGGGGGGCAAAAGGGGATCCGACAACCCCCCCGGGGCCCTTCTGCACGTTGTGGCGCAGCTCGATGAAGGGGGCGCCCAGGGTGGCAGGTGAGGCGGGCACCGCTTCGGCGGGTGCTGGCAGCCGAGTGCCCAGGGGGGTGCCAGCGGTCGGTGGGGCGAAGCGGGAGGTGCCCGGGAGGCGCAGGGCTGCTGCCTGCTGCTGCTGCCAGAGGTGCTGCTGTGGAGGCTGTGCCGGGAAGACCCCACGGGGGTAGAAGGCCTGGGGGGGCCCCACTGTTGCCCTGCAAGACATCAGGGGGTTGGCACAGGGGTGATGCCCCAGCCTTAGCATACCAAGGCACAGTACCCTGGAGAGTGCCAACCTCTTTCAGGCCAGGCCAGGCACCTGCTGGAAGCACAGGTGCCAGGGTGATTCCCGCAAGCTGGGGGAAGGGCTAAGCATGGCACTGCCCCTGGCACTCACCTCCCGTTGATGTCCATGGCCACAGGGGTGGCTGCTGGCGGGGGTCGTGCCAACCGCTCATCCTGCCCGAACGCTGCCTGCACCATGACGGAGCCTGGCAGCTTCCCGGTGCCAGCTGTGGTGCCCAGCGGCCCCAGCAGACCTTTGTCCTGGGAGACGAAGGAAAAGGTAAGGACTGGAACCCCTCTGGCTGTGGGCACAGAGCTGAGTTGGGGTAGTGCCACCTGGGGGCAAAGGAGGCTCCGGGGGAGACCTCCTGGTGGCATTTCAGGAGGCGGAAAGGGACAGGAAGCAGCTCAAGGAGGGAAGACAGAGACTGGAAAGGAGGATTAGGAGACACTGGCACAGGTTGTGTGGGTGCCCACTCCTTGAGGGCATCTATGCATGAGGCCTTGAGCAACCCCTGGCTAAGAGAAGCTTGAAGATCACCTCATGCCAACCCCTGGCACGGGCAGAGCCTTCTAAGTGACCTTCAAGTTCCTTTCTCAACCCAACCCAGCATCGCCCCCTCTGTGCCCACCCTCAGCTCTCCTACCTGTGCTGGTTGGAAGGGGGCCATGCCCCGGCCTAGCTCAAAGGCCTGGCTGGCAGCATCGGGTGCCCAGGCAGCGGGTGAGGGGGTGCCAGCTGCCGCCGCCGCCGCTGCTGCGCTCTCCTTCTCCTGCCTCAGGCTGTTGCGTTGGATCTGCTGCCGGATCAGCAGCTCCCGCAGGCGCTGGCGCTGCCAGGGGCCAAGCACTGGTCAGACCACACCTGGCTGTGCCAAGCCCACCCAACCCTTGGCTGCTCTGTGCCCGCTACCCAGCTCTGGGTAAAAGGATCCAGTTGGAAAAGGCTCCAGGGAGAGGGGACTGTGGTGCCAGGATGAAGGGTTTGGCGCTGGAGCGTGGCAGAGCTAAGATGGGCATTGGGAGGATGTTCTGCACAGGGAGGATGGGCAGACACTGGCACAGGTGGCACAGGTGGCACAGGTTGCCCAGGGAGGTGGCTGAGGATCCCAGCCCTGAAGACATCCAAGATCAGCTTTGCCCTGGCCCTGGGCACCTTCCTCTAGCTGGAGGTGCCCCTGCTGCCTGCAGGGAGGTTAGCCAAGATGGCCTTGGGGGGCAGGGGGTGTTGCCATCTGGGCATCTACAACCTGGGCTGCACCACCTCACCCTCCCACATCCCAGCAGCTCCTCCCCCCTGCCACCCCCTCCCCAAAACACAGCCAGGACAGAGCCAGCCCTCACCTGCCGCTGCTTCTCCAGCTCCGACTGGCTCATGGTGCCCAGAGCCCCCTCCTGGCTGCCAGGCAGCTCGGGCAGCTCACGGTTCGGGGGTGCCGAGAGCCCCACGGCTGCCTCCTCCCTCTTGTCAGCCGCCGGCCCCAGCGCTGCCCGGGGCAGGAAAGTGACAGAAGTGTCCTGCTGCTGGGGGGGGGCTGAGGGCTGCTGCGGCAGCACCGAAGGGGCCCGCAGGGGCGAGAGGCTGTAGGGCTCTGCAGCCGCGGCGGTGCCCGGCCCCAGGGGGCTGCCAGCTTGGTGAAAAGCAGGGGATGAGGAGTAGGCAGAGCTCTGAGGCTTGCCGGGCACGAAGTGGCTGTTGATGCCATGAGGCTGTTGGGATGGGGACCCCTTGAGCGGCTCCGACACGGCCGGGGGGAAGGTGAAACGCATCGGGGGGGCTTGGCTGCCCGGGAAGACGCTGGCACCGGGGGAGCGGGCAAAGGGGGGCTGCTGTTGCTGCTGCTGCTGCCCAGCTGGCACCTTGGTGTGAGGCTCGCCCGTCGGGGTGCCCCCCACGAAGCCTCCCCCAGCGGCTGCTGGGCTGTGCGAGAGAGGCACCGACTTGAAGCCAGGCTCGGGCAGCTGCGGGCGAGGAGGTTTGTGCATGGGGGGGAAGGGGTCCCGGGATTGGGGCCGGGAGGGGGGCTGGGAGTAAGGGTCCGGGGACTGGAAGCGAGGGGTGACAGGGGACTGGCAAAAGGCTTCGTTGGAGAGAGGCCGAGGGGTGAGAGGGGACTGGGAGCTGGACTGGGACTGAGGACTGGCAGGGACGCGGGAGAAGGGCTCCGAGGGCAGGGAGCGAGGGGGGAGGGCGCAGCAGGACTCGGGGGGCTGCGGCCGGGGCGTGAGGGGGGGCTGTGAGTAAGGGTCGGGGTAGGGGGACTGACGATAGAGGTCAGGGTGCCCGGGGGGTGAGGAGGTTAGGGAATGGGGGTCGGGAGGGCGATGCCCCAGCCCCGGACTCTGCGGCTCCACCTGGGGTACCCGAGGGGTCAGGGGAGCTTTGAAGACGTCTGCAGCCTTCAGCTCGGCAGCCGAGAGGTGAGGACCCCCCGGGGAGTCCCCAAAGCTCATGCTGGGGGCATAACCTGGTGAGCAAACCCCCAAGCTCCCCACTTCCTCCTTCTTCACCTCCAGGCCCTTTTTCTGCTCCCCAAAAGGCAGGGGAGAGAGCAGAGCCTCGGGCAGCCGAGCCCCAGGGCTCCCTGGCACCGAGAGGTTGTCCAAGGAAGGGCACCGAGGCTTCAAGAAAGGGTCGGGGGTCCCAGGTTGGTGCCGAGGGGTACCGGGGGGGGTGGGATGAAAATCGTGGGGGGGCTGAGAAGTGGGACCAGCACGGGGACCAGCGAGGGGCTGGGAGGGGAAGGGCTGGAAGGCAGTGCCCGCCGTGGGGCTCTGGCCCAGGGGCGAGGGGAAGCGAGGCTCCAGCGGGTAGGCTGGCACCGCGCCGTAGGGCTCGTGGGAAGGCACTTGGGCAGGGGACTGGGGGGGCAGCTTGAGGAAGAGCTCGCTGGGGGATTCCGACCCCGCCGGGGGCTTTAAGAAGCCCTCAGGGGCAGCAGCAGCAGCAGCAGCAGCAGCAGCAGCAGCGGTGCCACCCGCTGGGGGGCTGCCGATGTAGACGGGAGGCTGTGCCCCGGGGGGCACCGGGATCCGAAGGTGCAGGGAGGGCCTCTCCGGCTTGCGCAGTCCCTCGCCTTTGGTCTGCTTGTTGATCTGGCTCTCGGCCTGCTGCAGAGAGAGCCTGGCCGTCAGGGGGCTGCCAGGGGTTGTGAGGAAGGAGGGAGGGAGGAAAGGAAGGGGTGGGGTATGCTAATACCCCTCCTGCGTATCCCCACCCCCCCCCCCGACCAATGCCAACCCCCACCCAGGGCTGGGTCAGGGCCGCCGGGCACCTCCCTGCTCCAGCACGTACCTTCTGCACCTTGCTGATGCGCTGAGCCGCTCGGTTATCTTTGGCCTTTTGCTAACAAAAACACGAAGCCAACTGACTCGCAGCCCCCGGTGGTGCCCGGGCCCGCCCCACTCCGCCCCTGTCCCTGCCCCCTTGCCCACCCACCCACCTCCGCGGCGATTCCTTTGCCCCTTTCTCTGGGCACTCACCAAGTAAGGGGCTTTGTCCGTGGCAGGGACCTTCCTCCAGAGCTTCATGATCTGTTTGCAACGGCTCGACCAGTCTGGGAGTCCGGTACGAGCAGAGGGAGGGGAGGAGAGAGACCTTAGCCAGAGTCTGATGAGCCCCCACAAGGGCCCTTGGTGGGTGCCTGGCACCCTTTCTGTACGGAGTGGCCTCATGCCCAGCAGCTGGCACAAAGATGCGCCCCCAGTGTCGTTGCAAGGAGAGTTTCAGCCCCACAGCAAAGTCTTGTGCTGGGAGCTCCCCTCTGAAGAGGGGGGTCAGGGGTCCCTGCACCCAGATACCTCCTCAATAAGGGGTCCTTGCACCCAGCTCTCCCCTGAACAGGAGGGTCAGGGGTCCTTGCGCCCAGATACCTCCTGAACAAGGGGTCCTTGCACCCAGCTCCCCCCAAACAAGGGGTCCTTGCACCCAGATACCTCCTGAACAAGGGGTTCCTGCACCCAGCTCCCCCCTGAACAGGGAGGTCAGGGGTCCCTGTGTCCAGATACCTCCTGAACAAGGGGTCCTTGCCCCCAGCTCCCCCCAAACAAGGGGTCCTTGCACCCAGATACCTCCTGAACAAGGGGTTCTTGCACCCAGCTCCCCCCTGAACAGGGAGGTCAGGGGTCCCTGTGCCCAGCTCCATCCTGAACAAGGAGTTCAGGGGTCTCTGCACTCAACTCCCTTCTGAAAAGAAGAATCAGGGGTCCCTGCACCCCACTCCCCTCTGATCAAGGGGTCCCCACATCCACCAACCCCCAAATAAGTGGTCCCTGCACCCAGCTCCCCTCTGATCAAGGGCTCCCTACATCCACCAACCCCCAAACAAGTGGTCCCTGCACCCAGCTCCCCCCTGAACAGGGAGGTCAGGGGTCCCTACACCCAGCTCCCCCCCCGATCAAGGGCTCCCCACATCCACCAACCCCCAAACAAGGAGTCCCTGCATGCAGCTCCCCCCTGAACAAGAGATCCCTACCCTACCCCACCCCACCCCCAGCTCCCCTCCACCCTCACCCTGAGCTTCAGCTCCCCCAGAGCCCTACCTGGATAATCCTGCTTGAGGTTGGGGAAGTTGATGTTGGCGTAGAGGACAGGGGAGATGGTGGAGAGCTCCCCCAGCTCCTCGTCCTTCTCCCAGCGCTGCAGGCTGCGCTGGTTGTAGGACAGTCCCTCCCCCTCCCCTTCCGTGGTGGGGGTCGTGGGGGTCGAGGGGGTGGTGGCAGCTGAGCTGCTGGCCCAGGGGCTCTCGGGCTCGCAGTGGTCGGGGCTGAAGAAGCCACTGCGCTCCCTGCGGGGGGGGGACAGAAGTGTCACTCACCAGGGGAGAGGGAGGGGAGGGTCTGGGGGTCCTGTGACACCCCAGGGGGTCCCCCCCAGCTCCTCACTATCACCACCCCCATACCTGTTGTCGAGGAATGGGGACTGGCAGACCCCTGGGTATGAATCCAGGGAGACAGATCCAGAGAGTGAGCCCAGGGAAACGCTCCCTGCGAGGGAAGGGAGAGGGAGGTCAGGAGGACAAAGCTCTGCAGCCACCCTGGAGGGGAGGGGGGAGAGTGTGGGGGGGGAGGGGGGTCGGGTCCCAGCAGCCCTCAGACAGCACAAAACGTCACCAAATGCCCCCAAAACGCTTTCCCTTGTTCACCCCCAAGAGCAATGGGGAACACCCAAGGGCCTCAAGCTCTCCTGTACCACACTGCTCTCCAAACGGCTCAGAAGCAACCAAGGCAGGACCTGGTGGCTCTTCTCCCAGGGCAGATGGTGGCACCTACCCATCTGCCCCCATCCCACTCAGGACCTCTCCTCGATCACCACATCGATGCCACCTCCACCCACCCTGCCCTGGCAGCTGCAGGTCTCCTTGCAGGAACGGCCTCTGTGCCCGGCTGGGGTCCTGCCCTGCTCCCCCAGGCTCCAGCCCCGCGGCCACGCAGTTCAGGGGCTGCTCCCCACGCTCCGCCGAGCCCAGCACGTCCTTGAAGAGCTGCTGCACATCTTTGCTCTCCATCTTGGGCAGCTCTGTGAGGGGGGGGGGGGGGAAAGGAGCAGCAGGGAGAGTTGAGCTCCCCCTCTGTGGGCAGCACATGGGGTCCAGCTCACCCTGATGAGAGGAGCTGAGAGAAACCCGAGGGTTTTGGGGCTCCCACCCAAGGGAATCCTGACCCTGAGACTTCCCTGGAGGGGAGCACAGGGGGTTGGGGCTCACCTTCGGTGGGGATCTTGTCGAGGTCGGAGCTCAGCGCCCCCTCGCCCGGCGTGGCCGGTTTCTCGGTGTCCCCGGGGTCCGGGGACTCCTTTGGCTCGTCGGTCCCTGCAGGGAGGAACCAGCAGCTGCCTCCTGCACCCTCACATCTCCCTAGACCGGAGTCCACACTGGGCCACTGCCTACTGCCCCTAAGCCCTACCGAGGAATCCTCCCCGCGACGCGCTGCAGTTCAGCTCTGCGCCACACGAGGGCGCTCTGCCTGCGGCTCCATAGGCAGAGCCTGCAGGGCGTCACAGGAACAAACCATAGAGTTCAGTCCCATTCCTAGAGCGCCCTCCCCAGCCGGGCACCGCTTCCGGCTCTATGGTGGCGGACTCGGCTGCCGGGACACAGCCCGCCCTGGACGGAGGACCGGGGGAGGGTCTCGGGAGGTCTCCGGGAGCTCACCCAAATCCTCGCCCTTGGCGTCGTCCTTGCCGTCGTCATCCGGCGCGGCGGCGCTGCCGTCGGTGCTGTCATCTCCTAAGGGAACCAGCCCTTAGCGAGGCAGAGTTGCTGCGGTGCTGGTGGGGAGGGGGAACGACGACGACACCCCCAGTACCCCACCCCCCCCACCCCGACCAGCCCCGGGGGTCCTTCCAGACCCCTTGCGACCAACCCCCAACAGCCCTCAGTAGCCTCCAGGGACCTGCAGGGTCTGTGACAGCTCCAAATGACCTCGGGGGGCTCCTGCAGGAACCTCTGAGCTCAGGGACACCTCCAGCCCAGGGACACCTCCAGCCCAGGGACACCTCCAGCCCAGGGACACCTCCGAGCCCAGGGACACCTCCGAGCCCTGAGACACCTCCGAGCCCAGGGACACCTCCAGCCCAGGGACACCTCCAAGCCCAGGGACACCTCCGAGCCCAGGGACACCTCCGAGCCCAGGGACACCTCCAGCCCAGGGACACCTCTGAGCCCAGGGACACCTCCGAGCCCAGGGACACCTCCAGCCCAGGGACACCTCCGAGCCCAGGGACACCTCCGAGCCCAGGGACACCTCCGAGCCCAGGGACACCTCCAGCCCTGAGACACCTCCAGCCCAGGGACACCTCCAGCCCTGAGACACCTCCAGCCCAGGGACACCTCCAGCCCTGAGACACCTCCAGCCCAGGGACACCTCTGAGCTCAGGGACACCTCCAGCCCAGGGACACCTCCAGCTCAGGGACACCTCCAGCCCAGGGACACCTCTGAGCTCAGGGACACCTCCGAGCTCAGGGACACCTCTGAGCCCAGGGACACCTCCGAGCCCTGAGACACCTCCGAGCCCTGAGACACCTCCGAGCCCTGAGACACCTCCAGCCCTGGGACACCTCCGAGCCCTGAGACACCTCCAGCCCAGGGACACCTCCGAGCCCAGGGACACCTCCGAGCCCTGAGACACCTCCGAGCCCTGGGACACCTCCAGCCCAGGGACACCTCCGAGCCCTGAGACACCTCCAGCCCAGGGACACCTCCGAGCCCAGGGACACCTCCGAGCCCAGGGACACCTCCAGCCCAGGGACACCTCCGAGCCCAGGGACACCTCCAGCCCTGAGACACCTCCAGCCCAGGGACACCTCCAGCCCAGGGACACCTCCAGCCCAGGGACACCTCCGAGCCCAGGGACACTTCCAGCCCAGGGACACCTCCAGCCCAGGGACACCTCCGAGCCCAGGGACACTTCCAGCCCAGGGACACCTCCAGCCCTGAGACACCTCCAGCCCAGGGACACCTCCGAGCCCAGGGACACATCCAGCTCAGGGACACCTCCGAGCCCAGGGACACCTCTGAGCTCAGGGACACCTCCAGCCCTGGGACACCTCCGAGCCCAGGAACACCTCCGAGCCCAGGGACACCTCCAGCCCAGGGACACCTCCAGCCCAGGGACACCTCTGAGCCCAGGGACACCTCCAGCCCAGGGACACCTCTGAGCTCAGGGACACCTCCAGCCCAGGGACACCTCTGAGCTCAGGGACACCTCCAGCCCAGGGACACCTCTGAGCTCAGGGACACCTCCAGCCCAGGGACACCTCTGAGCTCAGGGACACCTCCAGCCCAGGGACACCTCCGAGCTCAGGGACACTTCCAGCCCAGGGACACCTCCAGCCCTGGGACACCTCCGAGCTCAGGGACACCTCTCAATAAATCCGGGGTCCTCCAACCACCTTCAGCCCCAGGAGTCCCCCACCAACTCCCCCAGCACCCCCAGGTGTCCCCTCCCCTCCCAGGGACAACGGTTGGGGTTTGGGTTGCCAAGCCAGATCCTGGCCATACTCACCTCGGGGGTGCGTGGGAGTCTCTCTCCTGTCGTGGGGGGTCCCCTGCAGTGCTCCAGCCAGGCTGGGGTCCCCTTTGGGCCGTGGGGCACTCTGGCCCAGGCTGGGGCGGGCAGCCCCATCCCCGACGCCGCCCGCGGCCAGCAGTGCCTTCCTGCTCAGGTCCATCAGAGCCTTCCCGAAGAAGGCCTCCTGGGGGAGCACAGCAGCTGCCATCAGCACCCCGGGGGGGGGTCCCCTCCCTCCATCTCCATCCTGGCTACCCTGCAGCCACTGCTGCCCACCTCAAGGGTTGCTTCCATCTGCCCCAGAGCTGCCTCCAATCACCCCAGAGCTGCCTCCATCCACCCCAGGTTCCACCCCATCCACCACAGGCTCCCTCCCTGTCCACCCCAGAGCTGCCCCCATCCACCCCAGGTTCCACCCCATCCACCACAGGCTCCCTCCCTGTCCACCCCAGAGCTGCCCCCACCCACCCCAGGTTCCACCCCATCCACCACAGGCTCCCTCCCTGTCCACCCCAGAGCTGCCCCCATCCACCCCAAGGCCAACTCCATCCATCCTAGGGTCACCCCCACCCACCCCAGGGTGCCCTTCATCTGTCCCAGGGCTGCCCCTATCTGCTCAAGTTGCCTCTATCTGCCCCAGGGTCCCCTCCACACGCTCCAGGGTCCCCTCCATCTGCCCCAGGGTTGCCCCTATCCACCCCAGGGTTGCCCCTATCCACCCCAGGGTCCCCTCCACCCGCCCCAGGGTTGCCCCTATCTACCCCAGGGTCACCTCCACCCACCCCATGGTCCACTCCATCCACCCCAGGGTTGCCCCTATCCACCCCAGGGTCACCTCCACCCACCCCATGGTCCACTCCATCCACCCCAGGGTTGCCCCTATTCATCCCAGGGTCCCCCCCACCCACCCCAGGGCCACCTCTGTGCCCTCTGTGCCCACCTGCAGGTAGGGAGGGAACATATCCTCCAGCTTGCTCTTCTTCCTGCCCCTGCGCTTCTTCTTCTCGTCCCCCTCAGCCGAGCCTGCCTCCAGCCCCCCCTCAGCTGGGAGCTCTGCTGCAGCCCCTGGGCACAGACACCTCCCGTGAGGGCCTCACCCCACAGAGGCTTTGGGCTTCTTCCTTCTCACACTACAGGCACAGCACCGTGGGATGGATCCCATCCCATGAGCCCTTCTCCATCCCCAGGGCATGAGTGGGCAGGGGGACAAGGAGACAAGAAGGGGAGAGGGGAGAGGAGGGAAGAGGGAGAGAGGAGGAGAGGGAGAGAGGGGAGAGAGGAGGAGAGGGAGAGAGGGAGAAAGGGGGGAGGGGAGGACAGGGGGAAAGGGGGGAGGGGGAAAGGGGGGAGGGGGAAAGGGGGGAGGGGGAAAGGGGAGAGGGGGAAAGGGGAGAGGGGGAAAGGGGAGAGGGGGAAAGGGGAGAGGGGGAAAGGGGAGAGGGGGAAAGGGGAGAGGGGGAAAGGGGGAAAGGGGAGAGGGGGAGAGGGGAGAGGGGGAAAGGGGAGAGGGGGAAAGGGGAGAGGGGGAAAGGGGAGAGGGGGAAAGGGAGAGGGGGAAAGGGGAGAGGGGGAAAGGGGAGAGGGGGAAAGGGGAGAGGGGGAAAGGGGAGAGGGGGAAGAGAGAGAGAAGAGGGGAAAGGGGAGAGGGGGAAGAGAGAGAGAAGAGGGGAAAGGGGAGAGGGGGAAGAGAGGGAGAAAGGGGGGAGGGAGAAAGGGGGGAGGGAGAAAGGGGAGAGGGGGAAAGGGAAGAGGAGAGGGGGAAAGGGGAGAGGGGAGGAGAAGTGGAAAGGGAAGAGAGGGAGGGAAGGAGGAGATGGAAGGGGAGAGGAGGGGGCAGGGGCAGGCCCCAGCAGGCCCTACCCTCCTCCGGCTGCCCCTCGGCACTCGCTGCCTCTCGCCCTCCTTCCGCCGGCGCCGCCGAGACCTTCTTGAGGCGAGTGTTGGACTTGCGCTGCCGAACCATGAAGCCGCCGATGCCTGCAGGGGGCGAGGGGAGGTGGTCAGGGCAGTGCCAGGGGCGAGGCTGGCACCGGCAGGGGGGGCAGGGCGGCACTCACCGGGCCGGTAGGGTTTGCGTTTCCTCTTCTTGCACTCCTCGGGGTCCTCCAGCCCCTTCCCCGAGTCCGCATCGGCGCCGAGGTCGCGGTCGGGGCTGGCTGCAGCCTCCAGCTTGATCTCACACTCCATGTGCTCCACACCCACTGCGGGGGGGGCACAGGTTAGTGGGGCCCCTGGGCACCCCCACACTGCACCCGACCTCAGCTCAGCCCCTGGAGGGTACATTAGAGGGGTCCTGGGCACCCCCAAAGCTCAGCCAATGGAGGGCACATTAGAGGGGTCCTGGGCACCCCCAAAGCTCAGCTCAGCCAATGGAGGGCACATTAGAGGGGTTCTGGGCACCCCCACAGCTCAGGCAATGGAGGGCACATTAGAGGGGTCCTGGGCACCCCCACAGCTCAGCTCAGCCCCTGGAGGGTACATTAGAGGGGTCCTGGGCACCCTCACAGCTCAACTCAGGCAATGGAGGGCACATTAGAGGGGTCCTGGGCACCCCCAAAGCTCAACTCAGGCAATGGAGGGCACATTAGAGGGGTCCTGGGCACCCCCACAGCTCAGCCAATGGAGGGCACATTAGAGGGGTCCTGGGCACCCTCACACCACATCCAACCTCAGCCCCTACCCCCTCTAAAAACCACCCACGGTTGCCACTCCGGTACAGTGCTGGGCACCCCCACGGCTCATCTCTTGTCCTTGGCCATCCTCACCCTCAGCCTTGAGCAGCTCCTCCGTGTCCAGGTCCCCTTCCTTCTTATCCTCGGGGCCCAGGGGGTCTCCTCCCCCCTCCAGCCCCCCCTCCCCGTTGAGGGTCCCTGGGCGACCTCCCTTGCGCTGCCGCCGCTTGTGCAGGGGGGAGAGGGAGAGGTTCCTCAGCACGGCCATGCCAGCCTCGGTCAGCAGCACCCCCTCCAGGCGGAAGTACTGCGGCTCTGGGGGCAAGAGACAGCAGTGGGCACCAACTGGCAGCGCTGGGCACGAAGGAGAGGCACTGGGGCACGAATGGACAGGGCTGGGCACGAATGGACAGGGCTGGGCATGAAAGAGAGGCACTGGGGCATGAATCGACAGCACTGGGCACGAATGGACAGGGCTGGGCATGAAGGAGAGGCACTGGGGCATGAATCAACAGCACTGGGCACAAATGGACAGAGCTGGGCATGAAGGAAGGGCACTGGGGCATGAAGGAGAGGCACTGGGGCATGAATGGACAGCACTGGGCATGAATTGGCAGTGCTGGGCATGAAGGAGAGGCATTGGGGCATGAATTGACAGCACTGGGGCATGAATCAACAGCACTGGGCACGAAGGAGAGGCACTGGGCATGAATTGGCAGTGCTGGGCACGAATGGACAGGGCTGGGCATGAAGGAGGGGCACTGGGGCATGAATCAACAGCACTGGGCACAAATGGACAGGGCTGGGCATGAAGGAGAGGCACTAGGGCATGAATCAACAGCACTGGGCACGAATGGACAGGGCTGGGCATGAAGGAGGGGCACTGGGGCATGAATTGACAGCACTGGGCATGAATGGACAGGGCTGGGCATGAAGGAAGGGCATTGGGGCATGAATCAACAGCACTGGGCACGAATTGGCAGTGCTGGGCATGAAGAAGAGGCATTGGGCATGAATGGACAGAGCTGGGCATGAAGGACAGGCACTGGGGCACAAAGGAGAGGCATTGGGGCATGAATTGGCAGTGCTGTGCACGAAGGAGAGGCACTGGGCACAAAGGAGAGGTGTTGGGCACAAAGGAGAGGCCCTGGGCACAAAGGAGAGGCCCTGGGCACAAAGGAGAGGCGTTGGGCACGAAGGAGAGATGTTGGGGCACCAATTGGCAGTGCTGGGCACCAAGGAGAGGTGCTGGGGGCACACATCAACAGCATTGGGCACAACGGAGAGGTGCTTTGGCACAAATCAGCAGTGCTGGGCACGAATTGGCAGTGCCAGGCACAAACTGGCAGAGCTGGGCACAAAGGAGAGGCGTTGAGGGAGTGAAAGTGGGCACTGGGGGACCAAAAGTGGGCACTGGGGGACTGAAAGTAGGCACTGAGGGACTGAAAGTGGGCACTGAGGCTCAAATAAGCAGCACTAGAGACCAAAAATGGGCAGTGAGGGACAAAAAGTGGGCACTGGAGGACAAAAAAAGGGCACTGGGGGACAAATGAGCAGCACTGGGGGACCAAAAGTGGGCACTGTGGAACTGAAAGTGGGCACTGGGGACAAATAAACAGCACTGGAGACCAAAAATGGGCACTGGGGGACAAAAAGTGGGCACTGGGGGACCAAACAAGCCCAGCATTGGGGACCAAGCAACCCTGGCACTGGGGACAAAACCATCCTGGCACTGGGGACAATGCAACCATCACTGGGCACAGAAGAATGCCAGCTGTGGGGACCAAAAACCAGCATTAAGAGCACGACCAGCACCAGCCCTGGGGACCTTGTGGCACTGCTGGGGGCACCACAGGTGGCACTGCCTGTACCTGGCTCCTTGGTCTTCACCGAGGTGATCTCTGGGGGCGGCGCAGGCACTGCAGAGGGAGAAGCAGGCAGTGAGGGCACAGAACCAAGCAGGTTGGCATCGACCTCTGAGCTCAGCCAGCCCAACCTCTCCCTCAGCCCTGCCCAATCAACCAGAGCCTGGCACTAAGTGCCCCCAGACAGGCTTGGCTTCAGCACATCCAGCCATGGGCACTGCACCACCTCCCTGGGCAGCCCATTCCAGTGCCAATCACTCTCTCTGACAACAACTTCCTAACAACATCCAGCCTGAGCCTGCCCTGGCACAGCTCCAGGCTGTGTCCCCTTCTCCTGCCCCTGCCTGCCTGGCAGCAGAGCCCAACCCCACCTGGCTACAGCCTCCCTGCAGGCAGCAATCAGCTCTGCCCTAAGCCTGCTCTGGGCCAGGCTGCACCCCCCCAGCTCCCTCAGCCTCTCCTCACAGGGCTGTGCCCCCTCACCAGCCTTGGTGCCCTGCTCTGGGCACCTTCCAGCACCTCAACATCTCTCTTGAATTGAGGTGCCCAGAATTGGGCACAGCACTCAAGGTGTGCCCTGAGCAGTGCTGAGCACAGGGGCAGAAGAACCTCCCTGGTCCTGCTGCCCACACTGCTCCTGAGCCAGCCCAGGATGCCATTGGCTCTGCTGCCCACCTGGGCACTGCTGCCTCCTCTGCAGCTCCTCTCTCCCAGCACCCCCAGGGCCCTCTCTGCCTGCCTGCTCTCAGCCACTCTGGCCCCAGCCTGGAGCTGCTTGGGGTTGTTGTGGCCAAAGTGCAGAACCTGCCCTTGGCCTGGTTCAATCTCATCCCCTTGGCCTCTGCCCACCCATCCAGCCTGGCACAGTGCCCTCTGCAGGGCTCTGCTACCCTCCAACAGCTCCACACTGCTCCTAGCTTGGTGCCATCTGCAGACTCACTGCTGCTGGACTCAATCTCCTGCTCCAAACCGTCAATCAAACAGGCCCAGGCCCAGCTTGTCCTCAATGCCCCCTTTGATGCCACCCTCCCAGACCCCCTCTCCCCCCACCAGGAATGCCCCCCGAGGGCACTCACCAGCTGGTTTGACCACGTAGGGCTGGCAGGCGCTGCAGTCAAAGCCTTCATCTGCAGCCTGCTCCACCTCCTCCTCGCTGAAGAGGCTGTCACAGGCTGCATGCAGCCACCTGAGGGCACCAAGGACCACATCAGCACTGCCCCCCCCCAGAGACCTGGGCACAGGATGGCTCCATGCCAACATCAACCCCACCATGGGCATCAAATCCTGGCCACCAAGTGCCACGGGCACACTGCTCTTGGCTGAGGCCTTCAGCATCTCCCTGGGCAGCCTGTGCCAGTCCTTGACCACTCCTGGCAGGGCAGAAATTGGTCCTCTTGGCCAAGCTGAACCTTCCCTGGCACCATTCTGGGTTCAAGTTGTGCTTCCAGCACCTGGTATTAGGGAGCAGAGCCCAACCCCCCCACCTGGCTTCAGCCTTCAAGGAGCTGCAGAGGGCAATGAGGTCTTCCTCAGCCTCCTCTTCTTCAGCCTCACCACCCTCAGCTGCTCCTCCTCAGCCTCTTCTTCAGACCCTGCCCAGCTTTGGTGCCCTTCTCTGCCCCTGGCTCCAGCTCCTCAATGCCCCTCTGGGAGTGAGTGGCCCAGAATTGACCCCCCCTGAGATTCCAGCTGTGCCCTCCTCAGTGCCCAGCCCAGGGGCACAATCTCTGCCCTTGGCTCCAGCTCCTCAATGCCCCTCTGGGAGTGAGGGGCCCAGAATTGACCCCCCCTGAGATTCCAGCTGTGCCCTCCTCAGTGCCCAGCCCAGGGGCACAACCCCTGCCCTCCTCTTGCTGCCCACCAGGCTAAGATCTTTGTGGCCTTCCTCAGGCACTCATGCAATGTGTTGGAAAAGACCTCTAAGACCATCCAGTGCCAACCTCCTGCCAGGGGCAGGGACACCTCCACCAGCCCAGGCTGCTCCAGGCCTCATCCAGCCTGGCCTGGTACACCTCCAGGGAGAAGACAACCACAACTCCCCTGGGCAACCTGTGCCAGGGTCTCCCCAGCCTCAAAGGCTTTGCCCTCACCCTGGCACTGCCAGGCCTTCATGCCAAGTCTCTCCCCAACTCTCCTAGAGCCCCTCCAGGGAGAGGGCAACCACAACCTCCCTGGGCAACCTGTGCCAGGGTCTCCTCACTCTCAACAACTTCTTCCTCCACTCTTACTCTGCCCTCTCCCAGCCCAAAGCCTTTGCCCTCATCCTGGCACTGCCAGGCCTTCATGCCAAGTCTCTCCCCAGCTCTCCTAGAGCCCCTCCACGGAGAGGGCAACCACAACCTCCCTGGGCAACCTGTGCCAGGGTCTCCCCTCAACAACTTCTTCCTCCACTCTCACTCTTGCCCTCTCCCAGCCCAAAGCCTCCCCCTGGCACCGTGCCCCCAGCCCCTGGCACCGTGCCCGCTGCTCACCGGTCGCAGTGGCGGCACTGGATCAGGAGATCATCCTCCACGTACTTCTGGCGGCAGAAGGGGCACACCACCAGGCTGGCACAGGGGGCACAGTGGGTGTAGTTGTTCTGCCACTCACAGTGGAAGCCAGGAGAAGCTGCCCCACACTGCACGCAGCAAACACACCTGGGGTAGGGGGCAGAGAGGTCAGTGCCAGCCTTGGGCACCCCAACCCTCCCAACTGCACTTCCCAACCAGCCATGGGCACGGTCAGCAGAGGTCAGTGCCAGCCTTGGGCACCCCCAACCCTCCCAACTGCACTTCCCAACCACCCATGGGCACTGTGAGCAGAGGTCAGTGCCAGCCTTGGGCACCCCCAACCCTCCCAACTGCACTTCCCAACCACCCATGGGCACTGTGAGCAGAGGTCAGTGCCAGCCTTGGGCACCCCCAACCCTCCCAACGGCACTTCCCAACCACCCATGGGCACTGTGAGCAGAGGTCAGTGCCAGCCTTGGGCACCCCCAACCCTCCCAACTGCACTTCCCAACCACCCATGGGCACAGTCAGCAGAGATCAGTGCCAGCCTTGGGCACCCCCAACTCTCCCAACTGCACTTCCCAACCACCCATGGGCACAGTCAGCAGAGGTCAGTGCCAGCCTTGGGCATCCCCAACCTTCCCAATGGCACTTCCCGGCCACCCATGGGCACCATCAGCAGAGAGGGGCAGAGAGGTCAGTGCCAGCCCTGAGTACCCCCAACCCTCAGGCACTATCAGCACAGAGAGATAGAGAGGTCAGCCCTGGGCACCCCCAACCTCCCAGGATGCCCCTTGACCTACCCTCTGCCACCGTGGGCATGGTCTGCAGCAGGGCAGAGGGATCAGTGCCAGCCCTGAGCTACCCCAGAGCTCCAGCTCTGTTTTAGTGCCCTCTGGCCCCACTGCTTGCACTTCCTGGGCACACTCTGCAGTGGCAGTGCCAACCCTGAGCTATGCCCAGTGCCCAACCTCCTAATGGGCACCCTCTGCACCTACCACTGGCACTCCTTGGGCATGGTCTGCAGTGGAAGCAGACGGATCTGTGCCAACTCTGAGCTACCCCAGAGCTGCAGCTCTGCTTTAGTGCCCTCTGGCTCCATCGCTTGTGCTTCTCGGACACACTCCGCAGTGGCAGTGCCAACCCCGCGCTATGCCTGGTGCCCAAACCCCTCATGGGCACCCTCTGCACCCACCACTTGCACTTCCAGCTGCCCTTGGGCACGGTCTGCAGTGGCAGGGGGGGACCAGAACCAACTCTAAGCTACTCCCAGAGCTCAAGCCCTTTGCAGGTGCCCTCCGGCCCCACCGCTTGTGCTTCTCGGGCACACTCTGCAGTGGCAGTGCCAGCCCTGTGCTATGCCTGGTGCCCAAAACCCCTGCTGGGCACCCTCTGCACCCACCACTTGCACTTCCAGCTGCCCTTGGGCACGGTCTGCAATGGAGTGCAGAGAGATCAGTGCCAGCCCTGAGCTACCCCAGAGCTCCAGCTCTGTTTTAGTGCCCTCTGGCCCCACCGCTTGTGCTTCTCGGGCACACTCCACAGCAGCAGTGCCAACCCCCACGCTATACCCAGTGCCCAAACCCCTCATGGGCACCCTCTGCACCCACCACTTGCGCTTCTTGGGCACATTTTGCAGTGGCAGTGCCAATCCTGAGCTACCCCTAGAGCCCAAGCCTCTCATGGGTGCCCTCTGGCCCCACCGCTTGTGCTTCTCGGGCACACTCCGCAGTGGCAGTGCCAACCCCGCGCTATGCCTGGTGCCCAACCCCTGCTGGGCACCCTCTGCATCCACTGCTTGCACTTCCAGCTGCCCTTGGGCACGGTCTGCAGTGGCAGGGGGGGACCAGAACCAACTCTGAGCTACCCCCAGAGCTCAAGGCCTTTGCAGGTGCTCTCCAGACCCAGCGCTTGTGCTTCTCGGGCACACTTTGCAGTGGCAGTGCCAACCCCAAGCTATGCCCAGTGCCCAACCTCCTCATGGGCACCCTCTGCACCCACCACTTGCACTTCCAGCTGCCCTTGGGCACGGTCTGCAGTGGCACAGGGGGACCAGAACCAACTCTGAGCTACCCCCAGAGCTGCAGCTCTGCTTTAGTGCCCTCTGGCCCCACCGCTTGTGCTTCTCGGGCACACTCTGCAACGGCAGTGCCAACCCCGAGCTATGCCCGGTGCCCAAACCCCTCATGGGCACCCTCTGCACCCACCACTTGCGCTTCTTGGGCACATTTTGCAGTGGCAGTGCCAATCCTGAGCTACCCCCAGAGCCCAAGCCTCTCATGGGTGCCCTCCGGCCCCACCGCTTGTGCTTCTCGGGCACACTCCGCAACGACAGTGCCAACCCCGTGCTATGCCCGGTGCCCAAACCCCTCATGGGCACCCTCTGCACCCACCACTTGCACTTCCGGCTGCCCTTGGGCACGGTCTGCAGTGGCACAGGGAGACCAGAACCAACTCTGAGCTACCCCCAGAGCTGCAGCTCTGCTTTAGTGCCCTCTGGCCCCACCGCTTGTGCTTCTCGGGCACACTCCGCAGTGGCAGTGCCAACCCCGCGCTATGCCCAGTGCCCAACCTCCTCGTGGGCACCCTCTGCACCCACCACTTGCACTTCCAGCTGCCCTTGGGCACGATCTGCAGTGGCAGGGGGGGACCAGAACCAACTCTGAGCTAGCCCCAGAGCTCAAGCCCTTTGCAGGTGCTCTCCGGACCCACCACTTGTGCTTCTCGGGCACACTCCGCAGCGGCAGTGCCAACCCCCACGCTATACCCGGTGCCCAAACCCCTCATGGGCACCCTCTGCACCCACCACTTGCACTCCTTGGGCATGGTCTGCAGTGGAGGCAGAGGGATCTGTGCCAACTCTGAGCTACCCCAGAGCTCCAGCTCTGCTTTAGTGCCCTCTGGCCCCACCGCTTGTGCTTCTCGGGCACACTCCGCAGTGGCATTGCCAACCCCGCGCTATGCCCGGTGCCCAACCTCCTCGTGGGCACCCTCTGCACCCACCACTTGCACTTCCAGCCGCCCTTGGGCACGGTCTGCAGGGGGGGGTCGAGGCAGTAGGTGTGGTAGCTGATGTCGCAGTCGTCGCAGAGCAGCAGGCGGGAGGGGTCCGAGGCCTTGCCGCACACCTCGCAGACGATGCACTCCACGCAGCGCCAGCCCTTCAGCAGCATCACCTTGGTGATCTGTGGGCAAAGGTGCCAACCTCAGCCCCCTGGGCACGCCTGCCAGGCTCTCCCCGAGCTCGCTGTGCCCACCCAATAGCTGGAGTGGGGTGATTCTAGGGTTGGCACAGGCAGAAGGGATGCCCTAAGGCTTGGGAGGGCACTGTCGATGCTCTGCCGAGGGTTGGTGTGGGCATGGAGGGTACTCAAGGGATTGGCATGGGCTGCCCCCTTGGCATTTGGCATGCTATCCCCTTGGCCTGTCCTCACCTTGGCCTGCTCCCCCCAATAGCTGTAGTGGGTGCTTCTAGGGTTGGCACAGGTATAAGAGATGCCAGGAGGCTTGGGAGGGTGGCATGGGCGCTACGGATGCACTCCCAAGGGTTGGTGTGGGCATGGAGGGTACTCGAGGGGTTGGCATGGACTGCCCCCTTGGTCTGTCCTCACCTTGCCCTGCCCACCTAATAGCTGTAGTAGGCACTCTAGGGTTGGCATAGGCAGAAGGGATGCCCTAAGGTTTGGGAGGGTGGCATGGGCACTATGGATGCTCTCCCAAGGGTTGGTGTGGGCATGGGGGTACTCAAGGGGCTGGCATGAGCTGCCACCTTGGCATGCTACCTGCTTTGCCTGCCCTGCCCCCCCAGTAGCTGTAGCAGGCACTCTAGGATTGGCATAGCCATAGGGGGCATCTCCAGAGGTTGGCATGGCTATAGAAGACAACCCAATGAGAGGGCACAGCCATAGGGGGCACTGCCAGAGGTTGGCACAGCCATGGAAGACAACCCAAGGTTTGGCACAGAGACAGGGTACAACCACAACAAGCAGTCCCAGAGGCTGGCACCACCACAGCCACACATGAAGCAGGCACAGCTGTGAGGGACACTTCAAAGCTTGGCACAGCCACAGGGCACACTCCTGAGGTTGGCACAGCCTTGAGGGACGCTCCAGGGCCTGACGTACCCAAGGGGCACACACAGCAGAGCTTTGACACCGCTGTGGGTGCCACTTGGAACGGGGCAAGGTGCCAAGGACCATCACCAGGGTCAGGTGGGCCCCTGAGGGTCATGCCCACCCAGCAGGGGGGTGATGCCAGCTGCCCTCACCTTGCTGTTGACGCAGTAGGGGTGGTAGCACTGGGAGCACTGGGAGCAGGCCAGGAGGTGCCCTTCGGCCCCGCGCCCGAAGCTGCCGCACACCACACACATGTCCTGGGGGAGAGAAGCTGTCAGAGGGGCTGGGGAGGGGGCACAGGGGGCACAGCGACCTGCCCTGGCACCCCTTCATGCCCTGGGGTACTGCTGCCCCCCTGCCCACCTTACCTGCATCAGCACAAACTTGTCGGTGTTGGAGAAGAGGACCACAGTGTTCTGCATGGTGTCATCATCATCCTCATCCTCCTCCTTGCTGGGGGAGCTCTCCACATCAGCCAGCTAAGGGTAGAGTTTGAAGAGAGGAGGGGGGGGGGGGCTCAGGTCTGAGGACCCCAACTCTGTGTTGGTAGCTGGGGGGAGGGGGGATGGATGCCAGGATGGTGCCAAGTGAAGGGGGTAGAGGACGGCGAAGGGGCAGCGGAACAGGTCTGTGCCAGCCTGGTAGGAGGCGAAACCCAGCCCGGGGCCAGCAGGGATAGGGGCAGGGAACCCCCAGCCAGCCCGGGGGGGCCTTTGTGAATGGGGGAGGGAGGAGGAAGAAGAGGGGAGATGGGAGGAGGAAGGAGAAGAAGGGGGGAGATGGGGAGGAGGAGGAAGAAGATGAGGGGAGAGAGGAGGGTGGAGGAGGAAGAAGAAGAGAGGAGAGAGGGGGATGGAGGAGGAAGAAAAGGGGGGATGGAGGGGAAGAGGAGGAAGAGGGGGAATAGGGGGAGGAGGAGGAAGGGGAGGGGACGGGGGGAGGAAGAAGAGGAGGGCTAGAAATGGAGGAAGGAAGAAGAGAGGCTGGGCATGGGGGGAGGAGGAAGAAGAGGAGTTCGGGGTTGGGGGAGGAAGCAGAGGAAGAGCCAGGGGAGCCGCCTGGCTCTCAGCCATGCCAGCTGGCACCTGCCAGCGGTGCCCCCCACCCCGTGCCCCCTGCCCTGCCCCTGCCCAGCCTTACTGCCAGGGTGTCCACAGAGGAGGTGGTCGACTTGAGGCGGGCACGGCCCCGGCCCCGGCCCCCGTGGGACCCGCCCCGTGGGCGTCTCCGCCCGGGGAAGCTGCTGCTGCGACCCTGGGGGAGGGCACAGGAGGGGTTATGGCACCAGGGGACCCCCCCACACATACCCACCCAGCCCTGGCACACAGCCCAGCCAGGGCATGGCCGCGGGGCACAGCCACAGGGCACACTCCGGTGGTTGGCATGGCTGTGGTAGGCACCACAAAGCTCAGCATGCCCTTGGACACCCCAAACCTTGGCATGGCAGTCAGGGACACCCCAAAGACTGGCATACCAGTAGAGGGCATCCCAAAGCTGGCCACGCCCTTGGGGGACACCCTTAAAGATTGGCATACCAGTAGAGGGCACCCCAAAGCTTGGCACACCCATGAGGGACACCCCAAACTTTGCTATACCCACATGGCACATACACAGAGAACACCCCCGGGGTTGGCACGGCCACAGGGCACACCCAATGCCCACATCCCACCCTCCAACAGCACACATTTGGGGCAGTCAGGGAAGGGGGGCACAGCCCTGGCAGTGCAGTGAAGGTGTCGGTGCCACCCCAGGGAGGGGGGTCCTGGGGTGGGAAGTGGGGAGGGCACAGCCCTGGCAAGACAGCAAAGATGCTGTGTCTGTGCCACCCCAGGGAAGGAGGTCATGGGGTAGGGGTGGGGACAGCCCTGGCAGGGCAGTGAAGGTGCTGGGTCTGTGCCACCCCAACTTGGGTGTGTCTTGGGGGGGGTCCAGGGGTGGTGGTGGAAGGGATCCCTGGGTGGTGGTGGGGGAGGGCACAGCCCTGGCAGGGCAGTGAAGGTGCAGGGTCTGTGCCACCCTAGCTCAGGTGGGTATGGGTGGTCCTGTGGTGGGGTGGGCACAGCCCTGGCAGGGCAGTGAAGGTGCTGGGTCTGTGCCACCTCAGCTCGGGCGGGTCAAGGGAGTCCGGGGGCGGTGGTAGGGGGAGGGGGGTCCCGGGGTGGTGATGGTCGTGGGAGGGGTCCCGGGGTGGGGAGGGGCTCCCTGCAGTACCTGCTTGCCCCGGGAGCGCCCGGGGGAGCTGCGCCTGCGGCTCTTGTCCCCCTCCCCCTTGACGGCCGCGGGTTCGAAGAGCAGAGAGTCGTCGGTCTCGGTGCCCAGGGGCAGGGACCCTGCGTCCTCCTTCTGCAGGCTGGCATCGGCCGAGGCCGGCCCCAGAGAGAGGGACAGCGACCCCCCCCCTTCGGGATCCGGCGAGCCCAGGAGGGGCTCGGAGCCAGGGAAGCTGCTGCTGGTGTCCCCCTGGCTCAGGTTGGAGATCTCGTTGAGGATGTCCGGGCGGGGGCGCAGGGCAGGAGGCTCCGACCCTCCCTCCTCCTCCTCCCCTGCCCTGCCCAGCAGCTTCTCCCCCGCGCCGCAGACCTCCATGGGGGTACCAGGCCGAAGCTCTTCTGCCTCCAGCAGCAGCGGGGAGGATCCTCCCTTAGCCTCGGGCTCTGCCCCGGTTCGACCTTCCTCCAGCGCATCCTCCTCGCTCAGCTGCGGGGAGCTGCCGCTGGTGCCCTCCCGCTCCAGCCTAGGAGCTTCCTCCTCCTCCTCTTCTTCCTCTTCGGGCAGCCCCGGGAAGGGTCCCAGCTCTTGGGTAGGGCTGGTGTGGGAGTCGCCTCCGGGGGGGCTGGCAGGGGACTCCCCCTCGCCGCCTCCTGTGTCCATCTCTTCATCCTCGGGGGGCTTGGCAGGGGGCAGGGCACAGGCTGGGGAGCCCAGGGCGGGCGGAGGGGAACCGGGAGGGGGCTCAGTGTCCATGGCGGTGGGAGGGCTGCCAGGGGGCTCGGGCAGGGCTGGGGTGGGCAGCTCGGGCACCTCGTCCTCCTTGGGGTCACACGAGGGGTGGGCAGGAGAGACGGCGTGGAGATCTGGGGATGGGGAGAGGGCAATCACCCTCACGGCCCCGGGCTGGCACCACGGCCTCCCAGCTGGCACCACCCCCAGCCCAAACACTCACCTGGAGGAGCTGGGGGTGGGGGAGTGGTCTCGGGGGACAGCAAAGGCTCCGGCTCCAGCTCCATCTCCTCCTCGGGGGGCAGCTCTGGCGCCAGGGCTGGAGCTTCCTCTGCCATGGGCACCTCGGGCAGGAGACCTGAAGGATGGAGCTGTGGGTGAGGTGGAGGGAGGGGGGGGGCACGGGGGTACCCTCCAAGCCCTGTGCCACCAGGGCCTGGCTTAAGGTGCACCCCCAAAACGAAGATGTTAAGACATGAAAGCAGGGACAGGGGTTTGAGGGTGGCACAAGAGCAGTGCTGGCAGGGAGGTGCCAGCTGTGCCAACCCTGCAGCCATGGCAGACCCTCAGAGGTCCTCTCCTTACCTGGTGGCTTCAGGTCCTCCTCGGAGAGCTCCTCGGGGGGCAGCTCACTGGGGAGAGGCTCTTCAGGGGGCAACTCAGCAGGGAGAGGTTCTTGGGGGGGCAACTCCTCAGGGGGCATTTGGCTGGGGGGCAACTCCTCGGGGGGCACTCGGCTGAGGGGCAGCTCCTCAGGGGGCAGTTGGCTGGGGGGCAGCTCCTCAGGGGGTGGCTCATCAAGGGGCAGCTCCTGAGGAGAGGTCTCACCAAGGGGGGGGTTGTCAGGGGGCAGCTCAGCAGAGGGCAAACTGTCCAGGGGCAGCTCCTCGGGGGGCAGCTCCTCCAGCAGTGGTTCAAGGGGGGGCAGCACCTCCAAGGGAGGGGCACCGAGGGGCAGCTCAGCTGAGGGCAACTCCTTCAGTTGGGGGGTGCCAAGGGGGGGTCTCTCAAGGGGCAGCTCGTCAGGGGGTGGCTCTTCAGGGGGCAGCATAGGAGGAGGAGGCTCCTCGAGGGGCAGCACCAGAGGAGGGGGTTCCTCAGATGGCTGCACCAGGGCTGGGGGCACCTCAGAGGGCAGCACCAGGGGTGGGGGCTGCACGTCAGGGGGTGGCACGAGGGGAGGGGGCTGCACCTCAGGGGGTTCCATGAGGGGAGGGGGCTGCATGTCAGGGGGTCCCATGAGGGGAGGGGGCTCCACGTGGGGAGGTTCCACAAGAGGAGGGGGCTCTGCGTGGGGGGGGTCCATGAGAACAGGCTCCATGAGAGGAGGGGGCTCCACGTGGGGGGGTTCCACGAGGGAAGGAGGCTCCACGTGGGGGGGTTCCATAAGAGGAGGGGGCTCCACATGAGGGGGTTCCATAAGAGGAGGGGGCTCCACGTGGGGGGATTCCACGAGGGAAGGGGGCTCCACGTGGGGAGGATCCACGAGGGAAGGGGGCTCCACGTGGGGGGGATCCACGAGGGAAGGGGGCTCCACGTGGGTGGGATCCACGAGGGAAGGGGGTTGCACATCAGGGGGCTCCATAAGGGGAGGGGGCTGCAGGTCAGAGGCTTCCATGAGAGGAGGGGGCTGCAGGTCAGGGGGTTCCATGAGGGGAGGGGGCTGCAGGTCGGGGGGTGCCTTGCCAAGGGGCACTACTTCCAGGGGCACCCCTGTGGGGCAAGGCTCGCCAGGAGGAGCTCTGCCATCCCCCGGGGGGGCCTCTTCGGTGCCCCCCCCAGGCTCTATCTCCTCCTCACACCCCACAGGCTGCAGCTCAGGGGCATCGCTGGGCTCACTCTGGTGGGCAGATGCCAACCTGCAGTGAGTGAGGAGGGGGACAGCAGGTGAGGAGAGTGGGGCTCAGGGGCACCCCTTGCCCAGGGCAGCAGGATGAACCCTGCCAACCACAGCAGGGGCACGCAGCCCATGGCTCACCCTCCCCCCCCCCCGGGCCTAAAATAGACCCCCCCCCATCCCCACTCACGCCTGGGCAGGAGACTCTGGCTGTAGTGCCAGGCTGCCACGGGTGTCCTCCGTGGCACGGCGCTGCTGGCAGCCCTGGCACACCCAGGAGGGGCTCTGGGACCACTGGCAGCCGGGGCCGAGCCCCGCCGGGCACCGGCCGCAGTCTGAGCAGAGCCTGCAGTTCTGTAGGTGGCACAGGGTGGCACAAGCAGGTCAGAGGTGGGGGGTCGGGCACTCCTGTGCCCACCCTGAAGGAAAGCAGGACCCACCTTGCACTTCCAGGAGCTGGCAGGGAGGCCCTGGAGGGCAGGCTCCAGGCAGAAGGTGTGGTAGCCCTTGTCACACGCCTCACACACCAGCATCATCGAGTCCTCGCCAGGCTGCCTGCGGTGGGGTTGGCACCGGGGGGGGCAGGAGTGAGGCTCTCCCGTGCCCACACCCCACCCTTCTTCCCCTTCCCTCTGGAGCTGAGGGCAAGCACAAAGCCTCCTCACCTGCAGGTTTGGCACACTTTGCACTCGGGGCACTGCCAGCCCGAGCGCTTGCGGGGCGTCAGGGCGATGTCCAGGCAGGCCCCGTGGTAGTGGTGCCCGCAGCTGGTACACAGCACCAGGTCCTGCAGCTCGCCTGGCCCCTCGCACACCGAGCAGCTGGCATCCTCTGGGCACAGCAGGGAGAAGAGATGGGAGCGGGTGAGGGATCCTCAAAAGCATCCTAGCACCCTCCCCCTGCGAGGAGATTCGGTGCCCTCCTGCCCGCACGTACCCATCTGCAGGGCCTGTGCCAGGTGCTGGGGGCACAGCAGCCGCAGGCTCCTCACGGACTGGAAGCAGCCAGCGGCAGCCGCGCAGGGGAGGTGGTAGAACCGTGGGCACCCTGCTGCCCGGCACGGGATGGAGGCCCCTGCCCGCTGGCAGCGTTCACATTTCTGCCAGTAGGGGAAGCAAAGTGGGCATCAGACACCCTGCTGAGTACCCCCTGCCCACCCTGCCCCCCCCTCCCTCAGACCTCTGCCCCTCACCTGTGAGATCCCTGAGAAAACAGCTCTGCCCACGCCAGCTCCTGCCACCTCCTGCCCCACGGCCCAGGCTGCACACCAGCGGTGGACCCAGCAGTGCCCTGTGGAGAGGAGGGCACCGGGGGCTGAGCTGGGGCAGGGAGGGGCACACAACTCGGGGTGGGGATGGAGACCTCCCCCCACCCCCCCCCCCAGGGGTGCCAGCGTCAGGCTCACCTGTGGGCTCGAAGAGCTGCGCTGGAGTCACTCGCTCGGAGAAGCCAACCTGTGCCAGGTCATCGCCCACCGGGGGCTCCAGCTCTGGGGGGGGCTGGCCGGGACCCCCGGGGCTCGAGTGGTGCCCTGCCAGCTGCTGGTGCCAATCAGGAGCCGGCTCGAAGCGCTGCAGCTCCTGCTGCCCGTGCGGGCTCCAGTCCCCACAGTTGCAGAGGGCGCAGCGGCGCGGGGGGGCGCTGAGGAGGGCACAAGAGGTTAGCGGAGACCCCTGGCACACCACGTGTGCCCCACCCCCCACCAAGTGCCCACCTCACTGTCCACCCTCACCTGCCAGCCTGGGGAGGTCCCTTCGTGTCTGTGCTCTCCAGCTTCAGCCCCGCAGAAGCTTCTTCGGGGGGTTTTAGGGGGTCCCCCTCCCCACTGCCCATCTCTTCCGAGGCCACGGCCCCATGGGCTGGGGGGGGACACACACACACGGACGGGGGGGGTCAGACACTGCGTGGGAGGGAGGGGGAGGGGCAGCCAGCAGCCTGGGGAGGGGGATGCACAACACCAGCCCCCCCCCCCCCCCCCCTCCAAGCCCCCTGCCCGGGGCTCACCGGGGGCCTCCGCGGCCTCGTCCTTCTCCTCGCTGGGCAGTCTCTGCTCCTCCATCCTGCCTCCGGCGTCCCTCGGGGGAGGCCCGCGGCTGGGGGGGGGGGGGTCAAATCAGTGCTGGGATCCAAGGGGACCCCTCCTCAGCAACCCTCTCCCCCCACACCCCCTCTCCCAGCCCTGTGTACCCCCACTCGAGGCACAGCGCAGCCCCTTCCAGCTGCTCCCCCTGCTGAGGCTGGAGCGAGGTGGGGCAGAGGATCGCAGCCTCCATTCCCCCCGCGTGTGCCACGAGTGGGCAGGGGGATCCCAGTCCCTCGTGGCGCTTTTAACTCCCCCCTGCCCCACTCCGGGTCGGGTCTGTCCGTGGGTGTGTGTGTCGTGTCCCCCCCCCCACCAAACCCGAGCTGGGACGGCACCGACGCAGCCATTCCCCGGCACAGCTCCGGTTCCCACGGGGGTACCTGACCTCGATTAAACCCTGGCGGTAGGGGAGAGACCCCCCCCAGCGCCGCTGCACACCGAGGGCTCACCGGGACCCCCCCCCCGCTCCCTCCCTCCCCACCAGCAGCCACTCGGAACCCACCCCCGGGGAACGAATCGCTCACAGCAAAGCCGCCCCCACCCCACTCCCCCCCCCCCCCGGCTCCCATCACAGCGCTGGGTGGGATTTGGGGTGCAGAAAGGAAGGGGTTGGGGCACTGAACCCCCACCCCGGGGGGGGTTCCTCCCTGCCTGTGCCTCAGTTTCCCCAGGCTCGGTAGGGACTCAGAGCTGGGGGGGGGGCTCACCCCTAAACCCCACGGCTAAAGCTAAGAGGAGTCCATCCCCCCCCCCCCCCCCGCAGCCACCGCTCCGCATGCACCCCAAAAACGGAGGAAGGGGCTCGGGGGGCTGCGGAAGGGAAGCGACCAGGACACGGCACCGAGTGGGGGGGGTCAGACCCGACCGCGAACCACGCGTGGAGAAAGGACCCAGGAACCCCCCCCCGGGCCGCTGGGGCAGGCTCCCGGTACCCCGAAAGCGTCGAGGGCTCCGGGGGAGAGCACCTCCCCCCCCCCCCGCCCCAGCTCTCCGCCGGTCGGTACGGCGCGGGCCGGGCCCGGCAGTGATGGCGGCTTCCCCCCCCCCCCCCCCCCGCCCCGGGCAAATCCCGTCCGGTTCCCGTGATCCCGGGGGGATTAGAGCCGCTCCGGGGCGGCTGAGCCCTCTCCGGAAGGGCCCCGGCGTGTACCGAGCACGGGGGACAGGGGGAGGGGGAGATCGGTGAAGGGGCTCGACCGGCCCTGCCCGCGCCCCCCCCCTCGCCGCCCCGGGGAGGAGGCTGAAGCACCGCGCGGGGACACAGCCACCCACCCCCCCCCCCCCCCCCCATCCCGGGCCCGCTCCGGTACCCCCCCCCCCCCCGGCAGCGCTTCCCCTCCCCGGTACAACTGAGCCCTCCAAGGGGACACCGACCCACCCAGGCCCGCTGCTCCGACCCGTCGTGGCCTACCAGAGTACCGGCACCGGGACCCCGAAGCGCCGGGCCCGGCCGTACCTGCGCTCGGGCGGCGGCGCAGCGGCCCGGGCCCCACCGGCTCCCCCAGCGGCGGGCATCGCCGGTACCGGTGCCGGTAACGGACACAAAAGAAACTAAGGCTCGGGAGCGCCGCGCTCCAGGCCCGGCCGCCGGGAAGGCCTGGCCGGGAGGAGGAGGAGGAGGAGGAGGCGGCGGCGGCGGCAGCGGCACAGCGCGGCCCGGCGGAGGCGGCGCGGCCTAACGCCAGGCCTCTCCCTTCCGGGGCCGCGGACCCCCGGGCCCGAATCGCGCGGGAGCCCCGGTAGAGACACCTCCCCCCCCGCTTCCCTCCCCGGGCCGGTTCTTACCCCCGCGGCCGCCCTACGCCGACGGGCCTCGGGGCGCGGGGCGGACGGTGCTCCCCGGCGCGGCCATTTCCAGAGGAAAGTAGGTCCCGCCGCCCGCCCCCGCCCCGCCCCGCCCCGCCCGCCCCACCGGGAGCCGCCGGCGCTGTGCCCTCGGTGGGGGGGGGGGCCCGCGGCCGGGGAGGGGGGGCGCCGCCGCCGCCGCTCCCGCACTACTTGGCGGCGGGGGGTTCGGGCGGAGGGAGACGGTGCGCGGCGGGTGCTGCGGCCCGCGCGGGGGGTGTGACGGTGACGGCGCCGGACCGCAGCGCACGCTGCCGGCCGCGGGATCCCTCCGCCGAGCTTAACCCCGACGGCGCCGGGCGCGCGGCGCGCACGTGGGCACGGCGGGGCGGGGCCGGCAGCGGCGGAGGCTCCGCCCACCCCCCCCCCCCCCCCCCCCCGCTACCGACCGCCCCCGCCGGGACCCGGAGGTGGTCATGAGGAAGGGCTGCGGAGCCTCTCCTCGGTGCTCTCTTGCCCTGTGTCCGGTGTCGCTCCTGCGCCGTGTCCCGAGCGCACGGGGGATGGGAAGCGCCGTCCCTGCCGGTACCGGAAAGCACACGGAAAGGCCTACGCGTAGCCCCTCACTCGTCCTACAACCCTCGGTGCCGGGAACTCCGTTCCGGGAAGAGGGGAGCGGTCCCGGTCTTTCGCCTCGGTCAGAATTGGGGACCCGCTCCTCCAGGGGGGTTGGGGGGAGGGGGGGGGGAGTAAAGACGAGACTCCGGTCCAGGGAGCGGGGAAACGGTCGCGGACTCCTCCTCGGTCACATTCGGGGACTCCCCCGCCCCTAGGGCGTCCTCAAGGACGTCCGAAGCGACAACCCCACCCGGGCACCCCCTGGGTCGTGGTGCGTGATTGGGGGGTGCATAGGTACAGACCCTCCTCCTCCCCCCCCCCGGCAGCTGCTTCCCGGTCCTAGAGCCACTCGGGGCACCGAGGAACCCTACCCTGCCCCAGCCCCCCCCCCCCCCCCCCCTTCATTCCAGCAGCCTAATTGGGCAATTAGCAGCAATTAGCCTGCCTGGGTGGGGAGAAAGCCTCGTGGGGAACCGCAGCCAGGCTCAGGCACCCTACAGCTCCCCAAGCCTGGGCTGCAGCGCTCTGAAGCGGGGCGGGGGGGGGGGGGGGGGGAAGCGCTAATCAGGGCTGCAACCACCCCCAATCAGGGTGCTAAAAGGAGGGTGGGGGGAGACCATTGATGGGCTACTTGGGGGCCATTGCCTCACCTTTCACACTCCACCCCACCCACCCCAGAGTAGGAGCGAACCCCCCACTCCAGGATCGGATCTGAGGTGGGGGGGGGGGGGAAGGTAGTTAAGAGACAAAACAACCTTTAATTGTTCCAGCCCCGTGGCTGCGACTCCCACGGGCAGCGGCTGCCAGCGCTGCACCGGACCCGCCGGGAAACAACACCGGCATTCAGCGCCGCGCCCGGGGGGGGAGCCTCCCCCGGTGTGTCCTTGTGCGTGTGTTTGGGGTAGAGTGGAGGGAGGGGGGGGAATTGTAACAGCAGCTATGTGTAGGGGGGGGGTGGGGTGTGTGCTTCCCGGCTGGGATGTGGGTCCCCCCCCCTCAACCCCACTCCCAGCTCTTTGTGAGTCCCACAGACTGTGCAAAGTGAAGGGGTCCTGCGCGACGGCAGGACCGGTGTGGATCCGGGAACCAACCCTCACCACCAAGTCACGCCCCGAAGTCAACGCTGTGATCCGGGGCGGGGGGGGGGGGGGGGGGGGTTAGAAGTGTGGGGAGGGAGGAGAAAGTTCCCACGGGACCCCAATCACGGAGGTCACATCAGGCGGCAGCCGCTTGATCTGCCGTAGGAGTTGTCCACGCGGTCGATCTCTTCGATGATCTTGGTGAAGATCCCTTGGGTCACCTGGGGACGAGGGCACATCAACACCGGCACCTCCTAGGACCCCTCCCCACTCGCAGCACCGGGGGGGGGGGGAAGGGAAGGAAGCACAGACCTGGCTCTCCTTGGCAGAGGACTCGAGGAAAATGGCCCCCCAGGACTCTGCCAGCTTCTTGCCTTCGTCTGTCTTCACCTCCCGGCTGAGGAACACAGCAGAGGACAGGCAGGATGAGCCCCGAGGTGCTCAGGGTTGGGGACAGAAGGCACAGACACACCCCACCCCCCCCGAAGCCCTCCTTACCTCTGCAGGGACAGGTCAGCCTTGTTCCCCACCAGCACCACGGGCATGCTGCGGGCACAGGGAAAAGGGAGGGTGAGGACCAGGGCACCCTCCTTGGGCACCGCACATCCCCTCCCCCCCCTCTTTATCCTCCAGCCCGGGAGGGCACAGCACCTACCGCGTCTTGCCTCGGCTCTCGTACAGCTTGTTGTGAAGGGTCTTCACCACCTGGAAGCTGCGGGAGAAAGGAAGATCTGAGCACTGCCCACTTCCCATGGCCCCCACCACCATGTCCCCCCCCCCCACCCGTGGGGACAGCCCCCGGGTCCCTCACCTCCGCAGGGATGTCACCGAGTACACCAGGACGTAGCCGTGGATGCCGATGACGAAGGAGTGGGGCAGGATGCTGTACTCGTCCTGGAGATGAGGAGAGAGACAGAACCGATGCCAGGGTGAGGGTTATGCGGGCAGCAGCCCCTCGCCCCCTCCTACCGCCCCCCACCTTGTCCCAGGACCTGCCCCCAACATTACCTGCCCGGCTGTGTCCACCAGCTGGAGCTGGAACTCGTCCTTGCCCACCACCACCATCTTGTTGTAGGCTGCCAGAGGTGACACCAGGTTAAGAGGTGATGCTTAGACCCCCCCCGCCCCAAACACACCCTCCCCCCCCCCAAAAAAAGCAACCAGCGTCCCCCCCCGCCCCACTCCAGAAGAAACTCAGCCCCTGGCAAAAAGGTTTCGGGGGCACCGCCCGTAGGTGGGGACGCATCTGGTCCTTGTCCCCTGCGGCCACATGGGAGCAGCAGGTCCCCAGGCAGGCATCTCCCCTCCCACACACACACTCACCCATCGCCCCCCCCCCCCCCCCCCCCTCCCGCCCCAAACACAACTCACTGCTCTCCACCGTGGGCTCGTAGCACTCCACGAACTTCCCCTCCACGAACTGGTGCGCCAAGGAGGTTTTGCCTAGCGGAAGGGTTGGGGACCAGGATCTCAGCGTCACCCTGGCTCGGGGCAAGGAGTCCAACCGAGGGAAGTGAACCGTCTCGGTTCCCCCCTCTCGCCATCCCCTCCCAGAGCCGAGCCCGGGAGAGCACAGGGGACCCGGCCTAGATGTAATGGGGAGGGGGGTTGCCCAGGATGGGTGTCCAGAGCTAAGCATGGCCCCCAGCTGAGATAGGCACCCACCACGGGAGGCAACCACGAGGGGCCTGGCACAACCTCTCGATGCACCCCTGGCTCCCGGCAGTGCCCCGTGGCGCAGCCCAGTTCCCACGAACCCACGAGGGGCCCGGCACAGCCAGTCCTGGCGCAACCCCAGCCCTCGGCAGTGCCCCGTGGTGCAGCCGCGCTCCCACGCACCAACCCAGGTCGAGCACTCCCCCCACCCCGCACTCCGAACCGCATGGGGCAGAGAGCGGAGCCCGTTCCCACACTTCCCCTCCTTAATCCCGTACCTACCTACGGCGCGGTACCCGAGGATGAGCACTTTCCGGTAGCGCACCGGCGGCATGGCCCGGGGGGGAGAGGGCGGTACGGGCGGGCGCGGCACACAGCGTTATAAACCGCCCGCCGCGCCGCTGGGGGGCGGAGCCGCCGCCACTACAGCCGCGGCCCCACGTGACCACAACACCGCCCGCCCCCCCACTTCCATTGGCCGGAATGCCGCGGAGGGGGCGTGCCCTGCGGGTGACGCATGCGCGGTGCCCGCCCAGGCTCCATTCATGAAAACGGAGGGAACGGCCGAGGCCACGTGGAGGGCGCACAGCTGAGCGGGGCGGGAGGGCGAAATTCCCGCACCCCCTTCGCGGCCTGCGAACCCCCGGGAACATCCGCACCCACCTCCTCCCTCCCCCGCCCCGACACCGAGGACCCCCAGCCCCCAGGGATGACCACCCCCAGGGCCCTCAAGTCCCTAAGGGACCCCGCACAGTCCTAGAGGTTGTCTGACCCCAGGCACTCCCAGTTCTTCTGGGCATGCCCCAGCGCCTCGGGATGCCCAGCTGCAGGAACCTCTCATTGCCCTAGGGGGTACCCCACAGACCCCCCAGGATGCCCAACACCCTCCTTACCCACTCCCCCCCACAATCCCAGCCGTGGATCCAAGAGGGCCATAGACTCTCTTTATTCACCCAAACACTTAAATAGTAGCATTTCCTTTTGTCTTGTTTTAAACCAGAAGTGGTTAAAAGCAGGCTTGCCCCCTCTGCCCCGTGGGGCTGGCCCCACTGCCAGGGCCAGGGGTGGGCACGAGGGACATTTATATTACCATTTATAAATAGAAAAATAAAACTCTCAAGCAGGGCAGGTTAGAAGTTAGCACAGTTAGAGCCAGGTCTGGCACGGGGAGGGGGATGGGTGCCTGCAGCAGACCCTCCCCACCACCACCCACCCTTTGTCCACCCACCCTGCAGCGTGGCAATGGGGACAAGGACACCATGGCTGACAGAGGATCAGAGCCAGAGCTAGGGGGCATACAGCTGGGTGCTGGGCTGATTTGGCATCACCCTCTTGGGCTGGGTTTGGCCCCCTCCCCAGACAGGGGTCCAGCAGCCCTGGCCACTATGTAGTTGTTAATAAAGCAATAAATACAGACACAGTGGGGGAGGGGGATCAGGGCATGGGGACTCAGCAGTGCCGCTGGAGGGGCTCTTGGACATGGGAGGGGGCTGAGCCCAGGTGCCCTCGGCCACTCCATGCCCTTAAGCAGCGCTGAGCTGAGAGGCATCTAAACCTCCCTGTCAGGGCCAGCGGTGCCCCTACCCCCTCTCCGTGGGTACAAGGGGGGGGGGGGGGGGGCAGGGCCAGAGCCCCCCCCACCCCCGCTTCCAGTGTGCGGTGACTTGGGGGGCCAGCGAGCCCTAGGCGTGCAGAGCCTCGTGGGCCAGCATGCCACCGGCCAGCTGGTAGAGCAGGCGGGAGTACCAGTGCATGCCAGGCTCCGGCACCGTCCCGTTACCGGCCTCGGCGCGGGCGGGCAGCAGTGAGAGGAGCCCGTGGAAGAGGCGGAGGGGGGCGAAGGCACGGTGCGCCCAGCGGTGACTCTCCAGCACGGCATAGCAGGATGCCAGCACCCCGTTAACCAGCAGGGTCCCGTGAGAGGTGAGGGGCGCAAAGACCCCCACGCCATCCTCCCGGGAGACTCGCAGCACCCTCGCCGGGCGCAGCCCCTGCCCGCCAGCCCCGTGGGCTAGCACCGCATCTCCCGGTCGCACACGGCGGGCAAAGACGGGCGAGAAAGCGGCCGCGGTACCGTTGGCCACTCCGCGGGCAGCGAAGACGAGGTGGGACGGGGTGAGGAGCAGCCGGAGTGCGGGGTTGGCCGTCTCGATGGCCACGAAGGATGCTCGTTGGCCCAGGTCACGGTCCAGGAAGAGCAGCACCTCGGTGGGCACCAGGCGCCCGCCTGGCTCCGCTCCCAGCACCCAGTCGCCCTGGCGCAGCTCAGCCAGGCCCCGGCGCTCGCCGCTCCGCAGCGTCACGGTGGCGTGGCCGGGGAAGCAGCCGCCGGTTCGAACGGCCAGGGAGTTATCTGGGGAGGGGGGGGGGAGATGGAGAAAGCTATAGAACCCCTGTCCTTGCCGGGCACCTTCACAGGCCACCACCTCCAGGGGGTAAACGGTCCCGAGTGGAGCCACCCGACCCCGCAAAGCACCCCCGGAACAAAGCGAGCATTTTCCGAAGCCCCCCCAAAGCCCTGATCCTGCGCAGAGCTCCCAGGGAGGCTCGGGTGCTGCAGGGCCCCTTTGTCCACCCCGCACTGACGCCCTTTGTTCGGGGCTGGGGACGGTGACATTTAAGGGCCACTTTCACTTTCTGTCCATTGTCATTTGGAGGCAGGACGGAGGCTGCCGGCCCGGAGTGGCTGCCGAGCAGGCGTTGCGGAGGGGGGGGAAGCCACAAGGCTGAGCTGTGACCATCCCTACCGGCTTCAGCTGTGACCATCCCTACCGGCTTCACCTACCCCTCAGCGGGAGCTGAACCAGGACGGTGGCTCCAGCGAGGCGAAATTTGGAGGGGAAAGGAGTGGGTTGGTTAATGTGGGGGCTACAAAGGCCGGGGGCAGGGGGGAGGAAGCCACAGGCTGGGCTGTGATCATCCCTACCGGCTTCACCTACCCCTCAGCAGGAGCTGAACCAGGAGGGTGGCTCCAGCGAGGCGAAATTTGGAGGGGAAAGGAGTGGGTTGGTTAATGTGGGGGCTACAAAGGCCGGGAGGGGAAGAGGAGCAGCTGGGCTGGAGGCAGAGGCAGGGTGAAACCGCTGCGAGCAGCCAGAGCAGGGCTGCATCCCGCACGGAAGAGGGAGCAGAGGGGACAGTGCGGGGGAAGAGCTGCAGGACGAGATGCTTATGGGGCTGGTGACCCTCTCCGTGTGGTACCTGCTCTAACGGAGACGTGGATGTGAGCCTTGGACTCGTAGTAGACCCAGTCAAAGCCAGCCTCGACTGCCAGGCGTGCCAGCATGCCGTACTTGTGGCGGTCCCGGTCGGAGGTGGTGATGTCCAGCGCCCGGCCCTCGTAGTGCAGCGAGTCAGGGAGGTGGTGCCCGTCCTCGTCCCAACCCTCTGTCACCCGCAGCTTCACCCCCGGCCACATGTTCATCACGGCGATGGCCAAAGAGTTCACTCGCTCCTTGCAGCGCTGGGAGGGGTGGGGGTGGAGGGGGTGGAACACAAACCAGCGCCGGGGTCACCCCCAGAGCCACCTCAGTGCTTGGTCCCCTCCTACAAGGGGGTGCTAAAGATGGACACTGAGACTGCAGAGGGCCTGAAGGGGGGCAGGTGGGGTGTCCCCCACCGGGTACAGAGAGGGACATGGCAGATCTGATCTGTCCTCTCCTCCTCTTCCCTCCCCTCCCTTCCCGGCCTGTGCGCAGGTTGAACGTTAACGTGCCCCGGGGCCCGGTGGAGCTGCTGCTCGGTGCGGGCAGCCAGGCAGAGCGGGCAGGGGACCGGGACAGCAGAGGGATGGATGGTGTCACCTTCCCCACGGGCACGGCCATGACTGATTAACCTGGGGGGGAGGGTGCGGGGGGAAGCAGCTGAGCGTGAACCAGAGCTGAGGCCCAGAGCAGCCCCGGGGGGAGGCTCTCAGCAGGGCAGAGCGGGGACCAGGGCCCCGAGGGCACCATGGGGGGGAACTGTGACTCCAGTGCCCGGAGATGAGGGCAAGCGGAGGGGCGGGGGAAGAGGTCCGGCGGCTTCGGGGTCCCTTTCCCCAGAGATGTGGGGTGCAGGGGCCAGAACTGCATCCTTTCCGTCCCCCTCCCCCACCCCGGCAGCCGGCGAGGTCACAGTGTCCTCCAGCACCCCGATGTCTCCCACTCCCACGAGCGACAAAGCTGTTCCCAGGAGCACGGGGCCGCGGGCCCAGGGTGGCTCGGCTAAGTTGGGGGGGGGGGGGGGGGGGCGGTAGCGGCGGGGGGGCAGGAATGTGCTCGGCTCGGCCCGGCCCGGCCCGGCGACAATAGGCGCTTCCAGCCCGGCGCTGACCTCAGGCTCCGGGAATGCCGGCACGGCCACAAAGGACTCTTTCAGCCGCCCGCATCCCCGGGCCGGCTCCGTGCCCGCGGTCCCGTCGGTTCCCGCCGTCCCAGCCCCACGGCTCCCGCCGCCTCGGCCCGCGGGAGCCGCTTGGACCACTCGCAGCATCCCCTGTGGCCATGGCGACCGGGGAGCCTCCCTTCGCCATGGCAACCGGGAGCATCCCGGCGGGTGCGCGGAGCATCCCGGGTTCCCGCTGCCCTACATCCACCTGTTCCCGGTACCAGGGCTGCGGTTTCCCCATTGTCGCTGTCCCCGGTAGGGTGAGAGCGGAGCCGCCGGTATCTCGTGTGCCTGGCCCAGCGGCCGCACCCCGGGCGCCCCCAGCCTCTTCAATCCTCGACGGCAGATCCTTAACGTGGAGCCACCGTCCCTTCACGGGGCTCCGGTGCTGCCGCGCCGCCGCCACGGATCGAGACGAGGCACTCAGGGCAGACCCGGGAGGGGCTCTCCGTGCACCGTGAGAAGGGTCGACGCCCCTCGGACAATCCCCGTGGGCCCCGGAAAGGGTCCGTTCGCCCAGGGGAGGGTCGGTGCCCCTCGAGGAAGGTCGCTGCGCTCCCGCCCCCTCCGTTCCCTCCGCCCCCGCGTCCCCGGGAGCGAGGCCGGGCCGGGCGCAGCCCCCACCTCGGTCATGAGCCGGTCCGCCCCCGTGTTCTCCTCGTCCTTGAAGATGATGTCGGGGTTGTAGTTGGGCACCAGGTCCCTGAAGCGCTCCGAGCCCCGCAGGACTTTGCCCTCCGCCTTGCCGCTCGCCCCCAGGGTCTGCTCGGGCACGTTGGGCACAAACTGTTTGTAGAGCAGCGGCGAAAGCTGCCGCCGCCCCAGCCGCCGCCGCCCTACCGGGCCCCGTCCCGGGCCGCAGCCCAGTACCGGAGCGGCCAGCAGGCAAACGAGCAGGCCAAGGGCGAGGGGGTTCCGCCGGGGCATCCCGGTCGCCGGGCCCCGCTAACTTCGCGGGCCCCGATCAGTCTCCAGGGGCACAAGTGGCCGGGGCGGGCATGGTCCCGGTGCGGTGGCTCCGGGGCTTTTAGAGGGTCGCAGTGCCAGGGGCGGGTCGGTGCCGTTTCCTTCTCACACCCACGGTCCCGTCGCCGCTGCGGGATCCGCGGCCGCCCGGGACTGACAACCCCCCCCTTTCTCCGCTGGTGCCGTCACCCACTCGGGACAGGCTCCCCCCCTCCCCCGCTGTTGGTTTCGTGCCGACGAGCCCGGCACCCCCTAGCCTGCTGCGGGACCCCCGTCCCGGGGCCTCCCCGACACCACCCGAGCCTCGGGAAAAGACCTCCGACGGCTGCCTATGGGCACCGGGCACCAGACGCCCGGTTCCTGGCGCTGCCCCTCCACCGGGACCCTGCTCCTGGAACTGCCGTGGGAGCGGGACCGAGACCTGACCCCACGATACGATTTTGCCTCCAATCCCTTTCTGGACCCCGCCCTCCGGTACCGGCTTTTCTCCCCGCTCCGGTAACGGGACCCCCTTTATCCTGCTCCTAACGCCGCGGTTCTGGTCTCAGGACCTTTCCCGAGTCCTGTCACCGACTCTCGGGACCGGGCACCCACCTCCCGGCTCCGGTCCCGACCCCTCTTCTCCTAACGCTGCCCCGGGGACACCTCTTATCCTGACGCTGCACCGCCGGTACCGGCACCTGCTCTGTCCCCTGGCACAACCCCGCTCCCGCTGGCAATCGCTTCCTGGCACTGCCCCGGTAGCACCTGTTCGGTCCGACTCCCGGTACCGATAGCTGCTGCTGGCCCAGCCGCCGGTACCAGTTCCCCCGGGGTCTCGGTCGGAACCGTGGGCTGCCCGCAGCCGCTTCGGCCGAGTTGCCCCCACCTGCGACCGCTCGGCTCCGGCACTGGGCAGCTCCGTCGGGCTCCGCCTCGGAGCCGGCCCCCGAAAGCGGCGGCAAGCAACGGCCACATCCCCCGGGGCCGCCCCCGCCGCGCTGCCCTGCCCTGCCCCGGACTGGCTTCCCCTTCTGCACGCCGGGACCGGGGCACCCCCGGGGCTGGGCTCCGCCAAGGATCCACAGACCCTGAGGTTGGCTCCAGGTTGCCCCGGGATAGGGGCACCGACGTGAACAGCGCACCCCTGGGACCGGACCCCCCCCCCGCGCCGGGACCGGACCCCTTCCTTGCCCCACCCTCAGCACTTAGTGAAGCACCCAAGGGTGCCGCAGGCTCGGCGAGGGCAGGAGGCAGCAGCGAGGCAATGGAAGGGTGGGAATGGGCTGGGGGGGGGGCATCTGAGCCCCGTAGCCCCCTCCCCGCAGCGCCGGTGCCAGCCCGGGGAGTGGGTCGCGGGGAAATCGCGGGCACCGATGGCCTCATTTCCTGCAATATAAACACAGCTTCCTGCGCTTCCTGCTCGGCCCAGGCTGGGGGGGGGGCTAAGGGGGGGGTTAGGGGAGGGCACCCTGACCCCACACACCCCCAACCCCCCCCCTCCGTCATGGGGGGTGGGGGTGGCAGCCTGGCTCAGCCCCAATCGGGACAGGATGGAGGTGTGGGGGGGGTCTGGTTCCTGGGGCAGTTTCCGTTCGGGTTGCAGGATCCCCCCCCAAGCCCTCCCCATGTCTGTAGGGATCTGAGCACACCCCCACTCCCCCCCCCTTATATCCTGTGCCCCTTGATGGGGGCAGCGCAGCCCCCCCCCTCCTTCCCCCAAAGAAGTCCAGAGCCCCCCTGGGGTTCCTCATCCCTTCCTGGAAGAGGTTCATTAACCCTGGGCAGGAATGAAGTTAATTATGAACCCCAGAGAAAATCGAGGGGGGGGGGAAGAAAGGAATCGAGACCCCTCTTGGGTAGAGGGACCCCCCCCCCCCCCAAGAGGGAATAAACCCCCCCCAGATTCAGCCATGGTTATATAAAAACCCAGAGTTTGTTTATTGCTCCAAACACATCCTGAAGGGAACAGAGACCTGACAGGTTCATCACATCAAATCTGGGAGCCCCAGAACCATGCAGCAGCCCCCCCCCAGCCCTGCCCCTCCCTTAGCCGGGGGGGGGGCAGGGGGAGCCCTGAAAGCCTCTAGCTGGGAGACAACCAAAGTCCCCTGGCAGCCCCCAGGGTGGCACAAGGAGTGGAGTGATTGCAGAGGGCAACCCCCACTGCGGTGCCAGGATAGTCCCTGGGGGGGGGGTACTTAAACCCAACCTCCCCCCGTGGCGGGGGGGGGTATTTAAAACTCAACCACCCCCACCCCGAGGTGCAGCCAGGGGAGTGCAAATGAAGGTGAGGGGGGTGGGCTGCAGCCAGCACAGCCCCTGGAGGGGGGCACCCCACACTGCTGGGGGGGGTGGCTGTGATGGGGACACAGCTCAAGGCCAAGGCTCAGCAGTGCAGCAGGTTGGCAGAACCTGAAGGGAGAGCTGGGGGGGAGGGCAGAACCCCTGCTCCATGAGGGACTCTGATGTCCCTAAAGCACCAGGTGCCACCTGGGCCAGCCCTGCAGCTTGGTGGCCACCTTGGTGGATCAAGGGTGGGGGGAGGGCACCTCCTTGCCTCCCCCAACCCTAACTGGCTTTGCCCAGAGGCCGGTGGCGAGCGACAGGCAGCGGCAGCTTGTGTAGACCTGGGCAGAGGGAGAAGATGAGAGCCAGGAGAGGGGCAGGTGGGCATCCCTGGGCACATCCCCGTGTGCCCACATCCCTGTCCTCACCGAGGGCACGAATCAGCTCTGCCTGGACAGCCCAAGAGACCTTCTTGACCAGGCAGAGGGTGGTGAGCCCTGCGAAGCCCATGTTGTAGAGGAAGATGAGGTAGAAGTTCCCCAACCAGTTGAAACGACCAAAGGCTCCCAGGAGATCAAAACGAGTGATGCCTAAAGGGGGGGGTGTGGGAAAACAGTTAGGACCACCCCTCCTCACCCCCAAATCCTAGGGCCACACCCTAGTTTTTGGGGTGCCCTTTGGTCCCCTCCTTCAGAGCTCACCCAGAGTCCTGGAGAAGACAGGCAGGGCTGAGCTGAGCACCAGCAAGGAGACGCAGTTCCCGATGATCTGGTGGGGGGGAGGAAGGGATTTGGGGGTGTGAGGGGGGAGGACAGCAATGTCCCAGGTCCCCTCCCTCAGTTTGAGGGGTTCCAGGTCCCCTCCCTCAGCTTGAGGGGTTCCAGAGGCTCTGCCAGCAGCTGGAGCTGGGGACACACAGACACACCCCAGAGGGACACTGCAAACATGCGCTGGAGGGATCGGGGGGGTGGGGGTCTGCACCCACCTTTGTGAGGGGGGTGTCCTGCTTCTCGGGGAGCAGGTGGGTGAAGAGGGGGGAGCTGTAGAAGCCCACGACAGAGGAGACCATCAGGTAGCTGTGTGAGGAGGGGAGTTAAGGAGGGCACAGAGAGGGACAGTGCCAGGGACAAGGCTGGCGACACAAAGGAACTCCTGAAGGATACAAGATGAGGACCACCTGAAGGGCAGCTCCAAAGGACCCAAAGATGGAGAAGGAGACCTGCCCCAGGGATGCATCCTGCTGGGATAGAAGGAGGAATGTTGAGGAGGGAAAGAGCTCAGGTCGGTGTGGCACACAGCCCCTTGCTGTCCCCTGTCCCCCCCCGGGTGGGTACCTGCATGCCCCTGGGCATGGCAGCATCGTCCAGCAGCAGCTCCAGGACGTGGAAGCAGACAATGAGCAGAGAGATGCCCTGAGAGGAGTGAGGAGGGACTGAGAGTGGCTGAAGCAAGGGGACAAGGACAAACCTCAGCTCCCCTCCCCCCACCCCAGGAGCCAAGGGACACTCACAGTCAGTGCCAACAGGCCCAGCATGGCCAGGGGGTAGCCCAAGTTCCTCTGCCAGGGAGATGCTCGGTGCCGCAGCTCTGGGGTGGGGAGGGGGATGAAGATGCTCAGGTGAGAAGTGACCATCCCAGGGCAGGAGACTGAGGTGCCAGGACAGCTCCCCCCACCCCATAACCCCATTCCACACCCACCCTGCCATGGGACACAGACACCCAGTGCCAAGCTGGGTGCCCTGAGCTTGCCCCCAGCTGCTCACCCAGCTTGAGCCTCTGGCTGCGGATGGTGAGGAGCTGCTCCCGCAGCAGCTCCATGTCCAGGTTCAGCCAGCAGGAAGCTTTGCCTGCCAGGAAAGAGATGCCCAAGGACTTGTGTGGTGGCTGAAGGGCAGAGGGGGCTGCCAATTAACCCTGAGCCCCCCAGCTGCCAGCCAAGCCCCCCCAGCTGCCAGCCAACAGCTGTGCTGGGTACCCACCGGAGGAGATCCTATGGGACACAGCAGCTTCCTCCAGCCTTGTGCAGCTCAGTTGCTCATCCAGGTCCTCCAGCAGCTGGGGATGGGTGAGAGGGATGGGAATGGCACCCAGTGCCCAGGCTGGGAGACTGGGCAGGCTTTGGGACCCCCCCCAGAGTGGGGCAATGAGCCCAGGTAAGGGGGCACAGCTTACCCTGGGCTTCACCAGCAGCTTGCCTGTGACAGTAAACATGGTGGAGAGGCCAAAGGGGGTGCAGACTGCGGTGGGAGGAGAGGCTCAACAGGGCATGGGGGGCACAGCAGCCCTCCCCTGTGCCCTTAGAAGGGTCCTGGGTGGGCACTGGAGGCTCAGCCCTGTGCCTCAGCACCCAGCCAGACCCTGAGGGTCCCCAAGGGGCAGGAGGGCAGCTGGGCACAGCTGACGACTCACAGAGCAGCAGCAGCACACCCAGCAGCGAGAGGCAGGAGTAGAGGTAGGGCAGGTAACAGTCCCAGAGGTCTGCAGAGGTGCCAGGCTCAGCCCAGTGGCACTGGGCATCACCAGGCCTTGATCCTGCCCCGTGGGAAGCAGGAGAGGCCCAGCAGCCTGGTGGCATCCACTGTGCCCCTGGTAGCACCCACAGGCTCCTGGCATCACCCACTGTGCCCTGAAGGTACCCACTATGCCCCTGGGCAGCACCCACTGTGCCCCCTGGCAGTACCCACTGTGCCCTTAGCAGCACCCACTGTGCCCCTGGGCATCACCCATTGTACCCTGGGCATCACCCACTGGCAGCACCCACTGTTACCTAGGCAGCAACCACTGTGCCCCTTGCCAGCACCCATTTACCCAGGGCAGCACCCACTGTGCCCTGGCATCACCCACTGCTCCCTGGGCATCACCCACTGTACCCCAGGCAGCACCCATTGTCCCTTCCCAGCACCCATTTACCCAGGGCAGCACCCACTGTGCCCTGGCATCACCCACAGCTCCCTGGGCATCACCCACTGTACCCCAGGCAGCACCCACTGTCCCTTCCCAGCACCCATTTACCCAGGGCAGCACCCACTGTGCCCTGGCATCACCCACAGCTCCCTGGGCATCACCCATTGTACCCCAGGCAGCACCCATTGTCCCTTCCCAGCACCCATTTACCCAGGGCAGCACCCACTGTACCCTGGCATCACCCACAGCTCCCTGGGCATCACCCACTGTACCCCAGGCAGCACCCATTGTCCCTTCCCAGCACCCACTGGGCCCCTACCAGCACCCATTTACCCAGGGCAGCACCCACTGTGCCCTGGCAGCACCCACCATAGAGCGACTGGCGCCTGGCAGCGTCGTTGCTGACGATGGCAGAGGCCACCCAGCCCATGCCCAGCACCAGCAGGCTCAGCAGCAGCAGCACCACCGACGTCTCATACACCCTGGCCATGATGCCCTGTGGCACTGCAGTTAGTGAGGAGCCAGGGAAAGAGGGGGTAGGCTTGGGAGGGTGGCACAGCCACGGTGCCAACTGGCACCTACCTTCTTGGATCCAGCAAAGCCTTCGGACTCGGTGAAGAAGTAGGCAAAGGGCATGAGGAAGACAAGGGAGAGGTTGGAGAAGAGGAAAACCAAGTTCCAGAGGCCTGCAGGAGGATCAGAGAGAGCCAAACAGGTTGGCACCGACCTCTGAGCTCACCCAGCACAACCTAGCACCCAGCCCTGCTCAACCAACCAGACCCTGGCACTCAATGCCCTCAGCCAGGCTTGGCTGAACACCTCCAGGCATGGGCACTGCATCACCTCCCTGGGCAGCCCATGCCAGTGCCAATCACTCTCTCTGACAACAACTTCCTAACAACATCCAGCCTTGAGCCTGCCCTGGCACAGCTTCAGGCTGTGTCCTCTTCTTCTGGCCCTGGGTGCCCGGCACCAGAGCCGAACCCCAGCTGGGCACAACCTCCCTGCAGGTAGCTGCAGACAGCAATGAGCTCTGCCTTGAGCCTCCTCTGTGCCAGGCTGCACCCCCCAGCTCCCTCAGCCTCTCCTCACAGAGCTGTGCCCCCTCACCAGCCTTGCTGCCCTGCTCTGGGCACCTTCCAGCGCCTCAACATCTCTCTTGAATTGAGGTGCCCCGAACTGGGCACAGCACTCAAGCTGTGCCCTGAGCAGTGCCAGCACAGGGGCACAAGGACTGTCCTGCTCCTGCTGCCCACACTGCTCCTGAGCCATGCCAGGATGCCATTGGCTCTGCTGCCCACCTGGCCACACTGCTGCCTCCTCTGCAGCTGCCACCCAGCACCCCCAGGGCCCTCTCTGCCTGCCTGCTCTCAGCAACTCTGTGCCCAGCCTGTGCCACTGCTTGGGGTTGTCATGGGCAAAGTGTAGAACCCTGCCCTTGGCATTGAGGGGGGAGGGATGGTCAGGGTGAGGTGGTCAACCCTCCCTGCTGGGAGGGGGTCAACCTCTACTCCACTGCCCCTTGGGGCACCCCAGATGCCCACCATGTACCCACCATGGATGAGGGATCCGTTCAGCCACTGGATGTAGTAGTTGTGGGGGAAGGAGAGCAGGACCTCGTTGGTGATGATGGAGAAGGGCAGCAGGAGGACAGCTCCCAGTGCCACTGCCAGGGTGAAGGTGCAGAGCCCCAGTCTGTGGGAGTGCCCAGTGTCAGCTCCAGAATGGGGCCTGGGCCTCCATGGGCATCACAGCCCAGCCACAGCCCCCCAGGGGCACTGCTCACCATGGGCATCACAGCCCAGCCACAGCCCCCCAGGGGCACTGCTCACTATGGGCATTGCAGCTCAGCCACAGCCCCCCAGGGGCACTGCTCACCATGGGCATTGCAGCTCAGCCACAGCCCCCCAGGGGCACTGCTCACCATGGGCATCGCAGCCCAGCCACAGCCCCCCAGGGGCATTGCTCACTATGGGCATTGCAGCTCAGCTACAGCCCCCAGGGGCATTGCTCACTATGGGCATTGCAGCTCAGCTACAGCCCCCAGGGGCACTGCTCACTATGGGCATTGCAGCTCAGCCACAGCCCCCCAGGGGCATTGCTCACTATGGGCATTGCAGCTCAGCCACAGCCCCCCAGGGGCATTGCTCACTATGGGCATTGCAGCTCAGCTACAGCCCCCCAGGGGCATTGCTCACTATGGGCATTGCAGCTCAGCCACAGCCCCCCAGGGGCATTGCTCACTATGGGCATTGCAGCTCAGCTACAGCCCCCCAAGGGCATTGCTCACTATGGGCATTGCAGCCCAGCCACAGCCCCCCAGGAGTGCTGCCCACCACGGGCACCTCAGCCTGGGGGCACTGGGCACCCGGGGGGAGGGAGCAGCAGTGCAGCCCGCGGGCAGGCAGTGGGGCAGGAGCAGCTTACGCGATCCTGTTGGCAGCAGCATCCTCATCGTCGTGCACTGTGGGGGGGGGGAAAAACCCAAAGCAGGAGGTTGGGGGAGGGGGGGGACAGGCAGGCAGCATTGCTCCCTGTCCACTCCCAAACCTCCCCCACCCAGCTCCAAACGCTGCAGGAACACTCGTGGGGGAGGGTGGGGAGGGGTCTGGGCGCTGTGGCAGTCCCGCAGCAACTGGGGCTGGGGTTGCCCGGGGCGGGGGGGGGGCAAAAGCAGCGGAGGAACAAGCCCTGGGGAGGCTGAGAGTGGCTCCTGCCCTCCTACCTGCAGCGAAGTCTGTGTGCTTCTTGAAGTGGGTTATGATGAAGTGGCAGAGGATGTAGAGGCTGGCAAAGAGCAGGGCACAGATCTGTGGGCAGAGGGGGCACGGGCAGCGCGGGCAAGCCTAGAGGGCAACTCTCCCACCCGCGGCGATGCCACCAACCTCAGGACCCGCGGGCTCCACCTTGGTTATTTTTTTCCACACCTGACCTCGGTTCCACCCCACGCAAATACCCAGCCCTGCCCCAGCACGGGGGCTGCACCCAGGGCTCACCCATGGGTGCCCACAAAGCTGCTCTGGCACCCAGGACGGACCACACGGAGAGCAGCTGCGGCTCCCCTGCGCCTCCCCAGCCCGCAGCCCTCGCTCGGCTGGCACCGGCAGCGGGCAAGAGCCGCGGGAACAGCCTTGAGCTTGGCATCAAGGCCACCTCTGGCGTCCCTCCCGCCCCCGCCGGAACGCCGCGGTCCCGGGGCAGGCGGCGTTCGAGGAACACGGCGACCTTTCATCCCCACCGGGTACGCGGCAAGACGGGGAAAGGTCGCCCGTACTTGCCACCCTGGCACAGGGGAGAGAAGCAGCTGTGCCACCTCCCTCGCCCAGAGCGGGGGGCTCGGCTGAACGGGGAGTCCCTGGCATCTGCCAGCTGTGGTGGCATGGACCCCCTCCTCCCCCCCGCCCCACGTCAGCCCAGCTCTGGACTCTTTGAGTGGCAGTGCCCAGAGGGTCCCCTCCTGTCTCTGCTTCCAGCCAGGGAAGAGTCTCAGGCTGTGGGTTCCAACCTGTGCCCTTACAGCCCAGAGCTCCGCCTGGCATGGGGACCCCCAAGACCCCTCCACCCTCAGCGAAGCCAGGCTGAGCGAGCTCCACTCTGGCCGTGCCAAGACAGGAGTCCCTGGGCAAGACTTGGCTCCCGGGGATGGGTCTCGGGGTCTCCAGGGCAGAGACCCCAGGCTCTGGCCACCAGCAGGCACCGAACTGTGGCCAGGTGGCCCTGGCACTGCTGCCCACATCCTGCTTGGCTACTCCTCAAGCAGCATCTCTGAGGGCGCTCAGGAGATGCCAGGACCGGGATACCCAGGCTGTGCCCAGGTTGTCCATGCCAGACGGTGCCCACGCCTCAGGGGGCTCTGCAGCTCTTTCCGCTGGCACAGACCGCGATGAGGACAGGGACGGAGCCGAGCCCGGCCCGGGTCTGGGGACAGGGACGGAGCCTCCATCGCTCCTGCTCACATCCGGCCCCGGGGCACGGTGGGACCCCATTGCCGCGGAGGGCAGCCGGGATACGAGGCTGGACCCGGCAGAGAGGTCATCGCCGGGGCTCGACTCAGCTCATCCCACCTGGGCACAGCCCCGGGACCCCGTTATCTGCACCGCACACGGGACCCGCTGCCGCTCTGGCACCGATAAGGGCCGGGTGTGAGGGCACGGCGGCAGCCAGGCCCTGGAGCTGCCTTCTAGAGATCCCGGTCCTGCTGGGGAGACGCGGGAGACCTGCGACCTCCAAGTCCCGACCCCGCGCCGCCCCTCCCGGGGACCCTCCCCCCAGCCGCCGACACTCACGATGCATTCGCGGACCCTCTCGTGGAAGAGCTGCTCGCGTACGGCCAGCGCGTCCTGCTCCTCAGGGGCCATGCAGTGACCAGCATGGCCGGGCAGGGCTGCTGCGGGCCGGGGCTGAGCGGCGCGGCCGTTGTTACCGAGCCGGTAACGGCGAGGAAGCTCCGAGCGCGGCCGAACCGCGCCGAGGCCAACCGAACCCCTGGCCCCGCCCCCCGCCCGAGCCGCGTTACGCTCTGAGCCCCGCCCCCCGCCTCCCCATTGGCCCTCAGCGTTGAATGAGACCCCGCTCATTGGTCGAGAGCTGCGCGGAGCGCTCCGATAGGCTGATAGCGCTCTGCGCTCCCGCCCATTGGTCCCACGGGGGAAGCGGCCCCAGCGCAGCCGCGCCTGGGGCAGCAGGAATCGGCATTAGGAACTATGGGGGGAGGGGGAAGGATTAACCCCGGGGCCAGCCCTAATCCCCCCGCCCGTTAATACCGAGGGATCGAAGGGGGCAGGGCAAGGACACCCCAGCCGTGGGTCACCCTGTAAGGCTCCGTGCGGGGGCTGAACCGCAAACACCAAGGGAGGGCAGGAGGAAGTCAGCAAAAGCAGAGCCCGGAGAGGCACCAGGAGGACCCCTGCCCCCTCCCCCAACCCCAGAGGTGGGGATTTCACCGCCCCAACCCCCTCCCCCCCGCCCGCAGGGCAAGCGGCGGCCGTGTCACTGGGCAGGGACAATGGAGACAATGAGGACAGTTTGTTCCCATGCGCTGGGGCCAGGCAGCCGCAGGCACTGACACAGAGGGTTTGTATCCGACAGCTCCTCTTAAAGCCTTTTTTTATTCACAGACATGGGACAGACACATGGAAAACCGACAGGATCCCATCGGAGAGAGCCCAGCACGTCCCCTCCACCCCACAGCCGGGCCCACGGCAGCTGAACCCACTCAGTGCACACAAAGCTGAAGTGATTCGAAGCAGACAATTTGTGGACATGCTACAAAGCGACAGAAGGAACCTGCCCTTTAGTACTCCTCCCCTTCCTCCTCCCCTTCCCCTTCCACCGAATCCACCCCCACCTCCTCGTAATCCTTCTCCAGGGCAGCCATATCCTCCCGCGCCTCCGAGAACTCCCCTTCCTCCATGCCCTCCCCCACGTACCAGTGCACGAATGCCCGCTTGGCATACATCAGGTCAAACTTGTGGTCCAGGCGGGCCCAAGCCTCGGCGATGGCCGTGGTGTTGCTCAGCATGCAGACGGCTCGCTGCACCTTGGCCAGGTCCCCGCCGGGCACCACCGTGGGCGGTTGGTAGTTGATGCCCACCTTGAAGCCCGTGGGGCACCAGTCCACGAACTGGATGCTTCGCTTGGTCTTGATGGTGGCGATGGCAGCGTTGACGTCCTTGGGCACCACGTCCCCGCGGTACAGCAGGCAGCAGGCCATGTACTTGCCGTGCCGGGGGTCGCACTTCACCATCTGGTTGGCAGGCTCGAAGCAGGCGTTGGTGATCTCGGCCACCGACAGCTGCTCGTGGTAAGCCTTCTCGGCCGAGATCACCGGCGCGTAGGTGGCCAGCGGGAAGTGGATGCGGGGGTAGGGCACCAGGTTGGTCTGGAACTCGGTCAGGTCGACGTTCAGGGCCCCGTCGAAGCGCAGCGAGGCCGTGATGGAGGACACGATCTGGCTGATGAGGCGGTTCAGGTTGGTGTAGGTCGGGCGCTCGATGTCCAGGTTGCGGCGGCAGATGTCGTAGATGGCTTCGTTGTCCACCATGAAGGCGCAGTCGGAGTGCTCCAGCGTGGTGTGGGTGGTGAGGATGGAGTTGTAAGGCTCCACCACGGCCGTGGACACCTGCGGCGCTGGGTAGATGGAGAACTCCAGCTTGGATTTCTTGCCGTAGTCCACCGAGAGGCGCTCCATGAGCAGGGAGGTGAAGCCGGAGCCGGTGCCCCCCCCGAAGCTGTGGAACACCAGGAAGCCCTGCAGCCCTGTGCACTGGTCAGCCTGCCCGGGGGGAGGGAGAAAACATCATCAGAGCTGTGGTCAAGCTGCTCCTGAACTGCCCAACGAGGCCAAAGCTCACCCCAGGACCTCACACCTTTGGGGACTCTTGTCTCAGGCACACAGCTGCCTGCCCCTCCTCTGCTGCCAGCCTCAGCATCCCATGGGCACAACAGGCCCTTGGAGCACGGGAACCTTCCCCATGGACTGGGGCACTCTTGGCCCTTTCCTTCTTCAGGTGCCAGCCCCAGCGCCACCTGGGCCCTGAGGAAGAGGAGTCCCTGATGCTTCACACGAGGCTGCTGGGCCACCTCCAGCTGCCATGCGGCTGGCACTGCCATGGAGGTCTCTGCTGGGCTCCCTTCCCAGGGCAGCAGCTCCCCCCAACAGGAATTCCAGGCCCAGCTGAGCTGCTCACAAGCACTCGGTCAAGAAGGATCAAAGTCCAGAGCCAGCAGAAGCCTCACACGACCCCAGAAAGGCTGAAGCCAGGTTTGTGCCAGGGCAGCAATCGGCAGCACCCTGCAGGCTCCAGCTCAGCCCAAGCACACTGCAGCCTTGGCACGACCTGGGTTTGCAGGGGGCTGCAGAAAGGGATTCCCCCCGAAGGAGGAGGAGGAACAACAGATCCTGATCCCCCCTCACAGGATCCATACCCTGCAGACAGCTCTGACTCGCTGCAGGCTGCCAAGCCCCAGGAAACGTCCCCAGCCCCCCCCGAGCCTGCTCCCTGCCCCACCAGCCCCACGCGGGGCTGGCACCCACCAGCTTGCGGATGCGGTCGAGCACCAGGTCGATGATCTCCTTGCCGATGGTGTAGTGCCCGCGGGCGTAGTTGTTGGCCGCATCCTCCTTGCCCGTGATCAGCTGCTCGGGGTGGAAGAGCTGCCGGTAGGTCCCCGTGCGAACCTCATCTGCGGGCACAGCCCCGGCGCCCCCCGTTAGTGCCCGCTGCGCCCGCCGCTGCCCGCCCGCTCTGCCGCTGCCCCCCGTGCCGGCCCACGCTCACCGATCACCGTGGGCTCCAGGTCCACGAAGACGGCCCGGGGCACGTGCTTGCCCGCCCCGGTCTCGCTGAAGAAGGTGTTGAAGGAGTCGTCCCCGCCGCCGATGGTCTTGTCGCTGGGCATCTGCCCGTCGGGCTGGATGCCATGCTCCAGGCAGTACAGCTCCCAGCAGGCATTCCCGATCTGCACGCCCGCTTGGCCCACGTGGATGGAGATGCACTCACGCTGCGGGCACAGGACACGGCACTGCCTCACCTCCTTGCCCTGGCGCTTGGATGGGGGGGCGGGGGGGGGGGTGACCCCCAAACGCCTGCCGCACCCAGCCGGGACCCCACAGCGATGCTGCTGTCCCCGTCACAGGCTGGCACCAGCGGCCAGGGCAGGATGGAGATGCCCTCCTGCTACGGAGAGGTCTCCGGGGGGGGCTCAGCATCCGCTGAGGGCAGCTTCAATGCCCAGAGCCACCCAGGTGCCACCTCAGAGCCCTGAGTCACGCAGGCACCACCCAGGAGCTAAGCTGGCACCGGTAGGGTGGCGGGGCACATTCGGGGACAAACTGAGGGCACCATTTAACACAACCCTAGGGGTAACCTGCCCCCCACATCCCCCCCCGGGCTGTGCCCCCACTCAGCACTCTCCATTCACTGCCAAATGGCGCCCAGGGAGGACATTTTATGGCAGGGCGAGGCTGAGCCGCAAGAGGAAGAGGAGGAGGAGGAAGCAAAGCACAGCAGTGACTGCACCAACCCACCCCAAACCACGCGATGGCGTCACCCCCAGCCCCCCCTGAGAAGAGGGGGGGGGTCCTTATGCTGCTTCCCCCACCCCCTCCCAGCACATTCCCGGCCGCTCCCTGCACCGCAGCACCTGCTGCGCATTCCTCATGCTGCGGGGGGGGCTACGCACAGCACCCCCGGGTTTGGACACGGACACAGCCCTGACTTCGCGGGGGGGGCGGGAGGGGTTCCATGTGGACTACCCTCAGAAGAGGATGAGCTCCGTGGGGTTGGTCTCTGGTGGGTGCGAGTTCGAGGCGGGGGGGGGAAGCAGCAGAGCTCTGCTGATTCCCAGTGGTGGGGGGGGGGAGAGGAGGATGAGGTTGTTTTCTCCTGCGGGGTCGGGGGGGGGGAAGGAACTGGTGCCGCAGGGGCGGGGCTGTGCCCCTTGTTGGAGGGGGGGTGGGGGTGGGGTGGGGCTGTGGCTCGCGCCTTCCCGCGCGCGGGAACGGCAACGGTCGGGGCCGGGCGCCAAAAATAAGGGGACGAAGCCCCGCCCCGAAATGTGCCTGGGGGGGGGGGGAGAAGAAGAAAGAGGCCACCCAGGACCACGTGCTGACCCCCTCGACGGGGATTCTGTGCCCACCACCCCCTACACAAAACGCTGCGCACCCCCTCGCCCCCACGGGGGTGCTCCTCGTGGCGACCGCAGCACCCCCACGCTCCTTCTGTGCCCCCCCCCCCCGCACCCTCCGCTCCACCTTTACACTCCCCCCTCTTTTTATCCCTCTCCCCTCACCCCCCCCATCGCAGCCCCCTACTCTACTCCAAGCCCCCCTCGATCCGTAGGGGGGAGTTTAAACTCCGCTCTCCCCCTCCCCCTTTTCTTCCTTCATCCTATCGACCCCCCCCAGCCTCTTCCTTTCTTCCCCCAACCTTATTACAGCAGGACACCCCCCCCCCAGTTCCGCAGTGCCTTCTCCTCCTCCTCCTCACCATGATCGCAGCTCGGTTACTCGTCCCGACAAGCAAAGAATCGACGCAAGTACCGGCTGCGGCCGCCCCCGCGCTCCCCCCTTTATACCGCACCGCGGGGAGGGCCCTGCGCCCCCGCCCCGCCTCCTTATTGGCCGATGCGGCCGTCCGTCTCCACTCTCCCCACTTCCGATTGGCTGCGACGCGTGGCGCGGCCCCGCCCTCTCCTCCCCGTTCCGCAGCCGGGCGGGCGCTGCGGGGCTCTTGCGGGCGCCCCCCCCCCGGCCCCGCCGCCGCCGCCTCCTCCTCCTCCTCTTCTCTACACCTCCTGTTCCAGGGTGCAGAGGCTTGCGGAGGGACCCTACTAGCACTGGGAGGGGGACACGACACTTTGGGGGGGGGGGGGGCCCGGAACCCCCCAGTCTACATCTCCCCTCCCATCGCTGCGTTTACCGGGAACGGAAGCGTCGCGGAGCGAGGATGAGGGGGGGGGGGGCGCACTGCTATTCCCACTCCCACCCCCACCCGCCCGGTGCGGCTCCGCTGCGGAGGAAAACTGCGACATGGAGTGGAAGGAGGTGATGGGGGGGGGGGGGCACGTGCTCCTCCCCCCCCCCGTCTACCGCCACCCACCGCGTTGCGGGGCCGTTAATCGGCTTCACCGGCTGGACCTCCCCACCCCCACTTCACATACCCCTCCCGCTGCTCCCCCGGCCCATCTGCCCCGCTCGCTGCCTCCCTCCCCCCCCCCCCCCCAGTCCATCTGCACCCCAGAGCCCTTTTCAACCCATCTGCAGCCTTGGGGGCGGGGGGGGGGCATGCCCAGCCCACCTTCACCTCACTGCTTCCCCCCTCCCCAATCCATCTCCACCCCATGAAACCCCTCCCAGACCATCTGCAGGTGCCCCCCCCCCCCCCCGCGATTTAAGGCGGAGGGGGAGCACCAGGACCCCGCTGAATCGTGCCGGGGGGTGGGTGGAAGGGCACACAAGCAGCCCCCACTCACAACCCCGAGCTTCGTTTCAGCCCTGTCTGCAGCACCGGGACCCCCATCCCTCCTCTTAGCCAGATGTGGCCCCCACCTCGTTCCCTTCCCCCCCCCTACCCCCCCGGTTTGAGGACCACCGCAAACAGGGATGCGCTGTGCTCCAACCGTGCCCTGCCCCCCCTCCCCCGGGATGCAGCTCCCTTGCTCTGTAGGGTGCCCGCTTCGGGGAGGGGGGCAATGACACAAGGGCGGGGGAGGGTAGGGTGGCATCACCCACCGCCCCCCCCCCCCCATAACCCCCCCCTCTTAATCCCCGGTGCTATTTGCTCGCTTTAAATCCTCCTTCCCGCGGCGCTGGGAGCTGCGGGGACAGCCCAGCAGCCCTTTCGCCACCGCATTCTGCCTCCCCCCGCTCCTATATAGAGCTCATTGTGTGTGTTGGGGGCGGGGGGGTACCCAAAGATGTGTTTGTATGTGCGCGTCTCCCCCCCCCACCGCCGCCGCCCCAGCTCCGGGTGCGCGGGTCCGGGATGTGCGCAGCTGCAGCTGCATTGCAGCGGTGCCGGTGCCGGTGACGTGGCCCCCACCGCCATTTGCTCCTGCCGCTCGCTTCATGGCGGCTTTGCACCTCCGCTGCACCGCCCCCACCCCCTCCACAAAGCTTTTATGACGCCCCCCCCCCCACTCCCAGGTTGCCATAGCTCTTGGCACCGGTTTGGCTTTCAGCGATGCCAAGCACAGCGACCACCATTCCCCTCCCCTCCCCCCCCCACCATCGTGGTGATGATGCCAGCGCTGCTTTGTTGCTGCTCCTCAGAGTGGGGAGGGGGGTTTGAGGTCGTCCTGAAGGGTGTATGCCCCCCCCCCCCCATCCATATCGCAGCTCACCCCACGCTGCAGCCCCCACGCGAGTTTCACCTCATGTTCAACTTCTCTTTCGTTGCTTAGCCCTGACCAGCAGCGAGGTGGGGGCGGAACGGGACACACTGGGGGCTTAGTTACCCCCCCCCCCCCGCAGCCCCCAAGCAGAGCTGCGGGAGGGGCTGCTGCATATCTTCCCCTCCCTATTAACTGCAGCTGCCTGGACCCTTCTTCAACCCCGAGGGAGGGAACAGAGAGAACAGACACAGCCCCTCCCCCCCCCGGGCACCCAGCAGGATGAAGTAGCCACTTACAGTCGTCCGCCCCCGCTGCAGCTCCAACGTTCCCAACCCTTGCAGGGGTTAGAAGGACCCTCCCCAAACCAAGCAGGATCCAATCCCTCCTCTGCCCAGACACTGAAAGGACATCCCCCCCCCCACCTTGGCTCCTATCAGTCTGGAGTGGGGGAGGGGGCTGAAAGCTAACAGCCCCCCCCTGCAGAGCAAAGGCACAGTGTGGGGGGGAGAAAAGAAAAGAGAGGATAAAGAATATACTGGAGGGGGAAGAGGAGAAAGGAGGAAGAATATATGGGGGGGGGAAGAGGAGAAAGGAGAGAGAAGGAGGAATATATGGGGGGGAGGGAGGGAGAAATTCCACCCCTCCCAGCTGTAGGATGGAGAGGAAGGAGCTTGGGGAGCACAGACCCAGGTCAGTGGCAGTGAAGGACCTCAGGACCCTGCTCCGAGACCAGAATAGAGACCCTGGGTGCAGCCAGGGACCCTCCCCCCGCCCAGGGCACACCACGGAGGCAGCTGGGGGACGATGCCCAAGCCAGGGAGGCAGAGCAGAGCACGGAGCGAAGACACAAAGGCAGCAGTAAGACAGGGAATGCTTTTTATTGAGACCCTCAGAGTGGGGGAGGGACACACACACACGGGTGGGTCCGAAGAGACTCTTCCAGCAAGCACAGACCATGGATGGGGCAGAACAGACCTAAGGACACAGCTACAGACCACGGGGGGGTCTCCACCTAGGTTATGTTCCCTGTGAGAGCAGCACGCTCCGGGGGAGGAGGGGGTGGGAGGAGGGGAGGGTGAGGTTTAGTACTCCTCCCCTTCCTCCTCCCCTTCCCCTTCCACCGAATCCACCCCCACCTCCTCGTAATCCTTCTCCAGGGCAGCCATATCCTCCCGCGCCTCCGAGAACTCCCCTTCCTCCATGCCCTCCCCCACGTACCAGTGCACGAATGCCCGCTTGGCATACATCAGGTCAAACTTGTGGTCCAGGCGGGCCCAAGCCTCGGCGATGGCCGTGGTGTTGCTCAGCATGCAGACGGCTCGCTGCACCTTGGCCAGGTCCCCGCCGGGCACCACCGTGGGCGGTTGGTAGTTGATGCCCACCTTGAAGCCCGTGGGGCACCAGTCCACGAACTGGATGGTGCGCTTGGTCTTGATGGTGGCGATGGCAGCGTTGACGTCCTTGGGCACCACGTCCCCGCGGTACAGCAGGCAGCAGGCCATGTACTTGCCGTGCCGGGGGTCGCACTTCACCATCTGGTTGGCAGGCTCGAAGCAGGCGTTGGTGATCTCGGCCACCGACAGCTGCTCGTGGTAAGCCTTCTCGGCCGAGATCACCGGCGCGTAGGTGGCCAGCGGGAAGTGGATGCGGGGGTAGGGCACCAGGTTGGTCTGGAACTCGGTCAGGTCGACGTTCAGGGCCCCGTCGAAGCGCAGCGAGGCCGTGATGGAGGACACGATCTGGCCGATGAGGCGGTTCAGGTTGGTGTAGGTCGGGCGCTCGATGTCCAGGTTGCGGCGGCAGATGTCGTAGATGGCTTCGTTGTCCACCATGAAGGCGCAGTCGGAGTGCTCCAGCGTGGTGTGGGTGGTGAGGATGGAGTTGTAAGGCTCCACCACGGCCGTGGACACCTGCGGCGCTGGGTAGATGGAGAACTCCAGCTTGGATTTCTTGCCGTAGTCCACCGAGAGGCGCTCCATGAGCAGGGAGGTGAAGCCGGAGCCGGTGCCCCCCCCGAAGCTGTGGAACACCAGGAAGCCCTGCAGCCCTGTGCACTGGTCAGCCTGCCCGGGGGGGACAAGGAGGGAGCCATGGTGAGCACAAGCAGCGGCAGCAGAAGTTCTTCCTTCCTCTTTGGCACCTTACAGGGACCCTTGGGGGATCTCCGGCGGCAGAGCAGAAGCCACTGGCATGGCTGACACAGTGGCACTGCCCCTCCCTGCTGGGCACCAGCTCATGGCACTGATGAACCCCACACCGGGGGAAACCCTTTGGCTCTGCAGTAGCAGTGCCCAGAAGCACCTCAAAAGGGGGGTGGGTGCCACCGGCTGGGCATCAGAAGGGGCCAAGTTGGGCTCTCAGGGGGCAGGACAAAGCCCTTAGCCCTGGCACAGCCACAGGGCTGCGGGAGGGGCCGGTCGGAGCCGCCGCCCGAGCAGTCCCCGGGACGCCCATCCCCAGCCACACGCAGCTGGACTCGGTCGCGGCCGGAGCCAAGTGGGAACAAAGAAGGAATTGCAGAGCTCAGCACCGGCTGCGCCCGCGGCTGTGGAGCGACTCCAACCCCCCCCCGCCCCCCCCAGCCCCAGCTGCTCCCGGCCGCCAATGGCAGAGCTGCAGAGCAGGATTAACATTAATTAATAAATTAAAGCTAAACCCGGCCCGGCCAGTCCGGCAGGGAGGGGGAGCCCCAGAACAGAGGCTTTGTCCTCGGCTTGCCCACTTAATGTGTCCCCCCCAGGCCCATACCAGCCTGTGGGTGCAGGGAAGAGGCTGATCCTTATCTTCCCCTCCCCCCCCCCCCCCCCCCGCCAGAATCCAGACCTTACAGACAGCTCTGACTCGCTGCAGGCTGCCAAGCCCCAGGAAACGTCCCCAGCCCCCCCCCGAGCCTGCTCCCTGCCCCACCAGCCCCACGCGGGGCTGGCACCCACCAGCTTGCGGATGCGGTCGAGCACCAGGTCGATGATCTCCTTGCCGATGGTGTAGTGCCCGCGGGCGTAGTTGTTGGCCGCATCCTCCTTGCCCGTGATCAGCTGCTCGGGGTGGAAGAGCTGCCGGTAGGTCCCCGTGCGAACCTCATCTGCGGGCACAGCCCCGGCGCCCCCCGTTAGTGCCCGCTGCGCCCGCCGCTGCCCGCCCGCTCTGCCGCTGCCCCCCGTGCCGGCCCACGCTCACCGATCACCGTGGGCTCCAGGTCCACGAAGACGGCCCGGGGCACGTGCTTGCCCGCCCCGGTCTCGCTGAAGAAGGTGTTGAAGGAGTCGTCCCCGCCGCCGATGGTCTTGTCGCTGGGCATCTGCCCGTCGGGCTGGATGCCATGCTCCAGGCAGTACAGCTCCCAGCAGGCATTCCCGATCTGCACGCCCGCTTGGCCCACGTGGATGGAGATGCACTCACGCTGCGGGCACAGGACACGGCACTGCCTCACCTCCTTGCCCTGGCGCTTGGATGGGGGGGGCGGGGGGGTGACCCCCCAAACGCCTGCCGCACCCAGCCGGGACCCCACAGCGATGCTGCTGTCCCCGTCACAGCCTGGCACCAGCGGCCAGGGCTGGATCCCAAGGGTCAAATCTTGCCCAGCTGCTCCCTATTGTTCTAGGTCCTGGCAGGGATGCTCAGTGCTGGGGTGGGTGCTCAGCTCCAGTGTCCCATCCCCACTCCTCTTTGAGAGCTGGGACCCTGCCCACTGTGGGAGGAGGAGCTCAGTATCAGGGCCTCATTCTGCTGCAAGGAACCAGGACCCCACCCAGGGCAACACAAGGAGCTCCGAGGGTCCAATCCTGTTCTCTCAGCCCGTTGAGACCAAACAATACCCAGTCCGGGAAGGGCACCCAGCACCAAGGTCTCATCCTGCCCCTTGCGTCCCCATTGATCCAGAGCCACACCCAGTGCAGGATTTGGGGGGGGTCTCATCCTGCCTCTCCTTGTTCTCTGGTGCGGGTCGAGATGCTCAGCACCAGGGTACCTCATTCGGTATCGTCTACCTCATTCCCCGCGGACCACACCCTGCACCGGGAGGCCCATTCGGCCCCGTTAAACCGGAGCCACGCCCAGCGCAGTCTGAGAACTCAGCGCCCTTTAGGGTCAGTCCAGCACGGTTTAACGGGAGCCACGCCCAGTGTGATACAGCGGCTTGGTACCGGGAAGGGAGGGGGGGGGGGGGCACAATCCTACCTCGCCAAACAGGGGTCCCGCCCAGTACGGGGTCGGGACTTAGCCCCGGGGACCCATCCTGCCCGGTTTAACAGGAGCCACGCCCGGCTCAGGCTCGGGTCTCAGCCCCGGCGACCCATCCTTCCCGGTTTAACGGGAGCCACGCCCGATGCTGGCTCGGGTCTCAGCCCCGGGGACTCATTCTGCTCTGTTTAAGGGGAGCCACGCCCGGTACTGGCTCATCTAAAGGAAGCGGGGGAGGGGGGAAATAAACGGGAGAGCGCGACCGGGGACCGAGGACAATGATAGGACGAACGGGGTTGGGACCGGAGGGGAAGGCAAGAACCGGGAACAACGGTGAGATCGGGACGGAGAGGGGAACAGCGGCGGGACATGGGAGAGATGAGAACCGGAGACAATGGCGGGACTCGGGCGGGATGAGAACCGGGAACAACAGCGGGAACTGGGCGGGACGAGCACCGGGAACAACGGCGGGACCGGGGTCCCCCCACCCCATCCCGTGCCCCCTCCCCCCTCACCATGCTGGCGATCGGCTCCGGTCTCACAGCCCGACGCTGAGGCGGTCGATGTAAGAGGCGCGGCGGAGCCCGGAGCTCGGTTCGGGGCTTTATAGGGCCGGTGGGGCGGGGCGGGCGGCGGGGCCGGGGCGGCGGCGGCGGCGGTCATTGGAGGGACCGGGATGAGGTAATGCCCCCCCCCGGAGCTGCAGACAAAGGCCGGGCGGGGCGGGAGCGAAGAGGGGGGAGCGAGAGCTGGGGGCTGCGGTGGTCACGGTCCGGCCCCGCCGCGGGTTCCTGCCCGCCGCCGCCGCCGCCGCCTGGCCCCCGGCCTTGTCCTTGTCGCCGTCTCCGCCGTGGCTCGGTCCTCGGTTATGGCCAAGCCACCGGCGTCAACTACACCCTGGCCACCGTTTCCAGTTTGCCGCTGGCCCCGGTCTGGCCACAGCTCTGGCTCCCAGTTACGCCTCCATCCTCATCCTCGGCCACACCCTGATTCCCAGCCCTGTCCCCATCCCCAGCTGTGCCACCATGCCCCTGTCTGGCCACTGTCCTGGCTGCCCTTTGTGCCACTCGGCCACACCCCACTCCCTGTCCCCAGTCAGGCTCTGGTCCCCATCCTCAGTCGCTCTCTGGTCCCCATCCTCAGTCCTGCTCTGGTCCTTATCCCCAGCCGCGTCCTTATCTCCATCCCAGCCACGCCCTGGTCCTCATCCCCGGCCGCGTCCCTGTCCCCATCATCCCCAGGGACACTGTCCCCGTGCCTGGCCGTGCCCCAGTGCCCTGATTCTCAGCCACATCTTGGCCCTGTCCCCGCCGTGGCCCAGTGCCTGTCCTGGCCCCTTCCCTGCCACCGTCCCCTCCAGCGCCTCTTTGTCTGCTCGGGCAGCGCAACCCAGCCCCGGGGGCCCAGCCTGGGGGGACAAAGCATCTTCCCCAGGGCAGCTGGGGACGAACAGGACCAAGGAGGGGGGGGGACACACTAAGGACAGTAGGGGGACGCAGGGGACAAAGCCCCGAGGTGGCTCCCAGTGTAGTGTTTGAGTCGGGGGGGGGGGGGGGAGCATGGACCGAGCGGCAGCTGCTCTGCGGCAGCTGGTGGGTGGGACACAGCTGGAGCGCAGGGACACGCAGCCCCCTGCCACCCCTCCATCTGCTGCGGCCCCTGCATGCCCCCCCCCCCGAGCCAGCAGCCCGGGGGGGGTTCCCCTTACTCGAGGGGGGGGTCTCCCCTTCAGGTTTGTCCAAACCTGGGCTAGGGAGCTGTGGGTTGTGTGTCCCCCACCCCCGAGACAGAGAGGGCTGGTGGGGAGAGTCTGGTCCCTGCCAAAGGGTCACCCCACAGCCCACGCGTGGGCAGGGCTGCCGCAGGTGGAGCTGCCAGGGTGCCCCTCCCCCGCTGAGAAATCCCGGGGGGATTTTTTTCCCCCTACATTTCTCACATTAGAGAGAGTTTTGGGCAAGTCCTGTTCCCACGCTGCTGCTGCTGCTGCTGCCAGCCTCACATCCCCACTGTGCCAGCCCCAGTGCCAGCCCTACAGACCCACTGCCAGCCTTACAGCCCCGGTGCCAGCCTTACAGCCTCAGTGTCAGCCTTACAGCCTCAGTGCCAGCCTTACAGCCCCACTGCCAGCCCTACAGACCCACTGCCAGCCTTACAGCCTCAGTGCCAGCCTTACAGCCCCAGTGTCAGCCTTACAGCCCCAGTGCCAGCCCTACAGCCCCACCACCAGCCCTACAGCCTCAGTGCCAGCCCTTCAGCCCCAGTGCCAGCCCTACAACCTCACCACCAGCCCTACAGCCTCAATGCCAGCCCTACAGCCCCAGTGCCAGCCCTACAGCCCCAGTGCCAGCCCTACAGCCCCACCACCAGCCCTACAGCCTCAGTGCCAGCCCTACAGCCCCAGTGCCAGCCCTACAGCCCCAGTGCCAGCCCTACAGCCTCACCACCAGCCCCTGCTGCCAGCCTGCTGCTTCTGAGGTGCCGCTGAAGCAGGGGAGGGGGCCAGGGGTGAGGTCCCCTCTGGTTTGCAGACAAAGAGGGGTTGGGGTTTGGGCATCGCCAGGCACAACAAAGCAGCCAACGGCCACGGCTGTGCTGAACGGGGCGGAGAAGGGGGGGAGGGGGGAACCGGCAGATTGGGCTCCCCCCCCCCCGGGCTGCGAAGGGGTGTTTGGGGCGGGGCAGCTTGGCCCCAGAGCTGCTCAGCCCCCAGCTCTGACCCCTCCGTGGGTCTGTGCCTGCTGGCAAACTCCTCCTGTCTTTGTCACCTTGAACCCTCAGCACTGCTCCGGCGCCTGGCACAGTGTCCCTAGGGTGTGTCCCCCCCCCCAGGGTGTCCTCAAGGCCTGGGGGGGGGCTCACAGTAGCTCCTACCTCAAGGACTCCTCTCTCCAGGCTTGGCAGGGGAGGTCTGTGCCCAGACATGGGCAGGGGGCGCTGGTTTTTGGGGGGGGTGGTGGCTCAGCTCCCCCCACCAGGGTGACACAAGGTAGAGGGGTGAGGGGCTCTGGGTGCCAGGGTGCCCCCCCCCCGCAGCCCCTTCCCATCTTGTTAGGTATGGGAGGCCACTCGCACCCCCTCCGACCTCTGCCTGGCAACCGGCCCCGGTGCGGGGTTGCCTGGAGACCAGTTGCTAGGAGACATCCTGGGAGCCCCCACCCCCACCCTTCCTCATTCCCCAGCATCCATCCCGGAGCCTGAGAGGTGGGAGAAGGCGGGGGGGGGGGAATTCTGCTTAGTTAATAGGGCTGGGACCCCCCCTCCCAATGCCTCAGTGTGAGGGTATGGCCTGGGCACCGTGCCCAGCCTCTCTCCTTGCCTGTCTGGAGGGGGTCGAAGGGGGGGGTCTAGCCCAGCTCTCAGCTGCACACACCCCCCCCCCGCCCCCCCCCCCCCGGCATTTCCCCGCCGGCTCTGCTGTGTTGATTGTTGGTAGCAACGCAGCGGCTCCTGGTGATGGTTGCTGTGTCCGTGTGTGTGTGTGTCTGTGCCCCCCCCCCCCCCCCCCACGCCGTGTCCGTCGCACCGGCAGCACCGAATCCCAACTCCCCCTCTTCCCCCCCCCCCCCCCCCAAGCTCTTCCCTACAGCCTTGCAATGTCCTCAGCCCTGCCCAGGGGTGCCCCCAACCTGGGGTGGGCATCTCAGAGGGGCTCCACCCCACGCTGGAGACGTTTCCAGTCGTGTGTGTGTGTGTCCCCCCCCAGTTTGAGCCTGAACTGCGGAGGGTCTCCCACTGGTGACTTCACACCCCACGGCTGGGACACGGGGATTTTGGGGGGGGGGGGGGGCTGCCGTAGCTCCGGGTGGGTGGGTGGGGGGGGGGTTGGGGGGGGTGAGTTTGATGTCCTGGGCACTGTCTGCTGCTATTTTGAGGCTCCGTTCCCGACATGCCAGCTCCCGGCTCTGTCTGTCTGTCCGTCCGTCTGTCCGTCCCCTCCGATGGGACAGGTCCATCGAAGCGGAGAGTGACGGTGTTTGGCTCGGGGGGGCACTTAACGGGGGGGGGGTGTCGGGGGGGAGGTCTGTGTGTGGGGCGGCACAGCTGAAGTCCTGGCACCCGGTCCCTGCCGCCCCCACCCCGGTGCAACCCTGCCGAAAAGCGAGGAGAGACCCCCCCCCGATCCCCTGGGGGGCAAGCAGGGGGACGCCCATGGGGGGGCAAGCAGGGGGACCCGCATGGGAGGCAAGCAGGGGTACCCCCATGGGGGGCAAGCAGGGGTACCCTCATGGGGGGCAAGCAGGGGTACCCCCATGGGGGGCAAGCAGGGGTACCCTCATGGGAGGCAAGCAGGGGGTACCCTCATGGGGGGCAAGCAGGGGTTCCCCCATGGGGGGCAAGCAGGGGTACCCCCATGGAGGGCAAGCAGGGGGTACCCTCATGGGGGACAAGCAGGGGTTCCCCCATGGGGGGCAAGCAGGGGGTACCCTCATGGGGGGCAAGCAGGGGTTCCCCCATGGGGGGCAAGCAGGGGTACCTGCACGGGGGGCAAGCAGGGGTACCCGCACGGGGGGCAAGCAGAGGTACCCCCATGGGGGGCAAGCAGGGGTACTCCCATGGGAGGCAAGTAGGGGTACCCTCATGGGGGGCAAGCAGGGGTACCTGCACGGGGAGCAAGCAGGGGTACTCCCATGGGAGGCAAGTAGGGGTACCCTCATGGGGGGCAAGCAGGGGTACCTGCACGGGGGGCAAGCAGGGGTACTCCCATGGGGGGCAAGCAGGGGTACCCCCATGGGGGGCAAGCAGGGGGTACCTGCACGGGGGGCAAGCAGGGCTGTCCCTTGCCCCTCCCATCCTCCAACCCCCTCCCCGCCGCTCCCTCCCTGGCACTGCTGGAGCCACAGTGCGGTTGGACGCTGTTGGGGGGCACGCAGGGGTGCAGGACGGGGAGCAAGGGATGAGGTGCAGGGGGGGCTGCGCCCTTGCTGGCGGTGGGGAGGGGGCTGTCGGGAGTGGGGGTGGGGGCTGCAGCAGCGCTCAGCGCAGCTCCGCATTGCGGCAAAGCCATAAGAAAAGAGCGGGGCGGAGGCCGGGGGTGGGGTGGGGGGAAGCGGATGCGACCCCGCTGCGGGGGGACCCCTGCTCCTCACCGAGCAGCCCCCCAGCAGTGCCCCCCCCCCGCACCCCGGACCCTCGCCAGGGCACCGGAGCTAGGGGAGAGGAGCGATGGAGCTCTGGTGGCATCAGTGGGACACTGACCAGATCGGCTCCAGAGAGTGGCAGCACCGAGGTGGTGCCCAAGGAGTGTGGTGGGGGGACACACACATGGCACTGTGGATACCCAGTGGGATGCCCAGGGAAAGGGGGGAGGGCACACTGGGGGCGTCCGAGGAGCAGGGAGGGATTGGGGATGCCCAGGAACTGGGACATAGACATAGGAGATGCCAGGGAGGTGCCCAAGAAGTGGGGGACACACACATGGGGAGTGCTTAGGGAGAGGGAGACATCCTGGGGGGCACCCAGGGAATGGGGGGGGGGACACTGGAGGTGCCCGATGAGTTGAAGGGCGGCACAGGGGATGGAGGCATAAAGGATGCCCAGAGAGGATGGAGGACACTGGAGGTGCCCAGACAATGTGGGGGGCGGAGGACACACACACACGAGGGACAGAGGAGGTGCCCACGGTGATGCTTCCCCGTGGTGAACGACCGTGGGGTGAACCTGTCCCTCCCCCGGGCCCATCCTGCCTCACAGAAGCTGCCCACGGGTGGGTTCCTCTCGAAGAGGTACCCCCGGAGGCAGGCAGAGGGCAGCGGGAGGAGCGGGAAGCGGCGCGACGAGTGCCCCGGGGGGGTTCCCACGGGCACCGGGCACCGGGAGGGGGGCAGGGACAAGGACAGCGACCTCTAGACCCACCCCCCCCGCCCGGCGCCCAGCCCCTGGTGCTCACAGGGCAGAGCCGGGGCCTGGGTTTGCGGGTGCAGGGATCCCTCCTGCCCCCCGCCGAACCCCCCCAGCCGTAACCTCCCCCAGACCCCTTCAACCCCTCCTTGACTCTCCCCGACCTCTACTGCCCCCCCCCGCCCTGCGACCCCCCCCCCGCAGGCTCCTCCTGTCCCCTAGCACCGCCTTTGCCCCTCCCCCCTCGCCCCGCCCCACCCATTCCTCCCTGATGACGTCACGCGCGACGCATCCTCTCTCCGCCTACTTTTGAACAGCCCAATCAGAATCGAGGTGGGGCCGGTTAGGGCGTGGCCACCTAGGGCGTGACAGATGAGGGCGTGGCCAGAGGCGTGGCCCGACCTGGAAAGGCGGAGCAAACGCTTTGTCCACGCCCCTTTGGGGGAGGCTCCGCCCCCCGGGCTATATGACGGGGGGGCCATAGCAGGATTCCCCCCACCACGTTCCTCAGAGGCTTCCTAACGCTTCGGACAGTGAGCAGCTATGGTGAGGGACCCCCCCCCGGGGGCGTGGGAGTCCCACGGGAGATTCGGGGAAGCCTTTCAAGGGGCGTGAGGCACTCAGGAGCGTGGGAGACCCACGAGGGGTGTGGAGGAGCCGTGGGGAATGTGAGGACAACCCCCCCCAAGGCTTTGGGACCCTCAGGGGCATGTGGGGGGGGGGTCCCCCAAAGGGGATGTGGATGCTCACCCTGGGGACCTTTCGCCGTGGTGGGGTGGGGGGGGGTGGTGAGGAAGCAGAGCAGTGAGTGGGGCTCAGGGACACGGGGGGCGTCAGTCCCCCCGCCCATACTTAGGAACCCACTCGGGGCTGTGCCGCGAGTGGGGGCTGAAGGTTTCTGCTGTGTCCAGAAGCTCCGTGGGGCTGCCAAGCCCCTGCGAGAGGCCCTGAAATGGGGCGGGGGGGGGGAGGGAAAGGGGACTCGGTGTGTCCCCGGCGTGTCCCCGCTGTTGGGTGGGGGTGGGAGCTGCCCTCAGCGGATGCTGAGCCCCCCCCCGGAGACCTCTCCGTAGCAGGAGGGCATCTCCATCCTGCCCTGGCCGCTGGTGCCAGCCTGTGACGGGGACAGCAGCATCGCTGTGGGGTCCCGGCTGGGTGCGGCAGGCGTTTGGGGGGTCACCCCCCCCCCTGCCCCCCCCATCCAAGCGCCAGGGCAAGGAGGTGAGGCAGTGCCGTGTCCTGTGCCCGCAGCGTGAGTGCATCTCCATCCACGTGGGCCAAGCGGGCGTGCAGATCGGGAATGCCTGCTGGGAGCTGTACTGCCTGGAGCATGGCATCCAGCCCGACGGGCAGATGCCCAGCGACAAGACCATCGGCGGCGGGGACGACTCCTTCAACACCTTCTTCAGCGAGACCGGGGCGGGCAAGCACGTGCCCCGGGCCGTCTTCGTGGACCTGGAGCCCACGGTGATCGGTGAGCGTGGGCCGGCACGGGGGGCAGCGGCAGAGCGGGCGGGCAGCGGCGGGCGCAGCGGGCACTAACGGGGGGCGCCGGGGCTGTGCCCGCAGATGAGGTTCGCACGGGGACCTACCGGCAGCTCTTCCACCCCGAGCAGCTGATCACGGGCAAGGAGGATGCGGCCAACAACTACGCCCGCGGGCACTACACCATCGGCAAGGAGATCATCGACCTGGTGCTCGACCGCATCCGCAAGCTGGTGGGTGCCAGCCCCGCGTGGGGCTGGTGGGGCAGGGAGCAGGCTCGGGTGGGGCTGGGGACGTTTCCTGGGGCTTGGCAGCCTGCAGCGAGTCAGAGCTGTCTGTAGGATATGGATCCTGTGAGGGGGGATCAGGATCTGTTCCTGCTCCTCCTCCTCCTTCGGGGGGAATCCCTTTCTGCAGCCCCCTGCAAACCCAGGTCGTGCCAAGGCTGCAGTGTGCTTGGGCTGAGCTGGAGCCTGCAGGGTGCTGCCGATTGCTGCCCTGGCACAAACCTGGCTTCAGCCTTTCTGGGGTCGTGTGAGGCTTCTGCTGGCTCTGGACTTTGATCCTTCTTGACCGAGTGCTTGTGAGCAGCTCAGCTCGGCCTGGAATTCCTGTTGGGGGGAGCTGCTGCCCTGGGAAGGGAGCCCAGCAGAGACCTCCATGGCAGTGCCAGCCGCATGGCAGCTGGAGGTGGCCCAGCAGCCTCGTGTGAAGCACCGGGGACTCCTCTTCCTCAGGGCCCAGGTGGCACTGGGGCTGGCACCTGAAGAAGGAAAGGCCCAAGAGTGCCCCAGTCCATGGGGAAGGTTCCCGTGCTCCAAGGGCCTGTTGTGCCTATGGGATGCTGAGGCTGGCAGCAGAGGAGGGGCAGGCAGCTGGTCGATGCCAGCCCTGCGTGGGGCTGGTGAGGCAGGGGGCAGCCTCTGGTGGGCTCTGGTTCTGCTGGGGACATCTCTTGGTCCTTGGCACCCTGCAGCAGGTCAGAGCTCTCTGTGGGGTCTGGATCCTGTGAGGGGGGATCAGGACCAGTCCCTTCCCTGCACCCACAGCCTGGTGGGCATCCTGTGGGTCCCTGGGGTGAGGCCTCCATCCTCAAGGGGTGGCTGGGCACAAAGGGCAGTGCCCCCTGGGAAAGTGATCCCCAGGTCGTTCCCACCTCACCAGTGCTTGGGGACAGAAGGTGGAGCTGCCCCCTCCCAGGGACCTGCTTCCCCTGAGGGGTGAGTGATGGATCTGGGCAGTGCCCACGGGGGACACGCCTGCCCCGGGGGGGCAGCAGGGCCCAGTCACAAGCTCCACGGCAGGGCTGAGGGAGCAGAGGGTTTGGGTGCTGGTGCAGCACTGGTTTGACTGGTGTGGCTGCCCAGGCTCTTTGAACCTCTCTTTTCCCACGCCGGGGCTGGCGCCGGGGCTGGCTGGACCTGCAGTGCCACCGGCACTGCCCGAGGAGCTCCTGGCACATCAAAGTCCTGAGCTGGCTGCCGTGGGCTTGCGTGGGCTGGGTGACTCCTGCCACAGCTTTCTTGGGGGGCTGAGGATTTGAGGCCGTGACTGACCTGCACCGCACCCCTAATTGGGGGTCCTGTTCCCCGATAGCCAAACTTGGCCTCTTCCAGTGCCCAGCTGGTGGCACCCACCCGGGTTTGAGGCGCGGTTCCCACTTGGCTCCGGCCGCGACCGAGTCCAGCTGCGTGTGGCTGGGGATGGGCGTCCCGGGGACTGCTCGGGCGGCGGCTCCGACCGGCCCCTCCCGCAGCCCTGTGGCTGTGCCAGGGCTAAGGGCTTTGTCCTGCCCCCTGAGAGCCCAACTTGGCCCCTTCTGATGCCCAGCCGGTGGCACCCACCCCCCTTTTGAGGTGCTTCTGGGCACTGCTACTGCAGAGCCAAAGGGTTTCCCCCGGTGGGGGGTTCATCAGTGCCATGAGCTGGTGCCCAGCAGGGAGGGGCAGTGCCACTGTGTCAGCCACGCCAGTGGCTTCTGCTCTGCCACCGGAGATCCCCCAAGGGTCCCTGTAAGGTGCCAAAGAGGAAGGAAGAACTTCTGCTGCCGCTGCTTGTGCTCACCATGGCTCCCTCCTTGTCCCCCCCGGGCAGGCTGACCAGTGCACAGGGCTGCAGGGCTTCCTGGTGTTCCACAGCTTCGGGGGGGGCACCGGCTCCGGCTTCACCTCCCTGCTCATGGAGCGCCTCTCGGTGGACTACGGCAAGAAATCCAAGCTGGAGTTCTCCATCTACCCAGCGCCGCAGGTGTCCACGGCCGTGGTGGAGCCTTACAACTCCATCCTCACCACCCACACCACGCTGGAGCACTCCGACTGCGCCTTCATGGTGGACAACGAAGCCATCTACGACATCTGCCGCCGCAACCTGGACATCGAGCGCCCGACCTACACCAACCTGAACCGCCTCATCGGCCAGATCGTGTCCTCCATCACGGCCTCGCTGCGCTTCGACGGGGCCCTGAACGTCGACCTGACCGAGTTCCAGACCAACCTGGTGCCCTACCCCCCGCATCCACTTCCCGCTGGCCACCTACGCGCCGGTGATCTCGGCCGAGAAGGCTTACCACGAGCAGCTGTCGGTGGCCGAGATCACCAACGCCTGCTTCGAGCCTGCCAACCAGATGGTGAAGTGCGACCCCCGGCACGGCAAGTACATGGCCTGCTGCCTGCTGTACCGCGGGGACGTGGTGCCCAAGGACGTCAACGCTGCCATCGCCACCATCAAGACCAAGCGAAGCATCCAGTTCGTGGACTGGTGCCCCACGGGCTTTAAGGTGGGCATCAACTACCAACCGCCCACGGTGGTGCCCGGCGGGGACCTGGCCAAGGTGCAGCGAGCCGTCTGCATGCTGAGCAACACCACGGCCATCGCCGAGGCTTGGGCCCGCCTGGACCACAAGTTTGACCTGATGTATGCCAAGCGGGCATTCGTGCACTGGTACGTGGGGGAGGGCATGGAGGAAGGGGAGTTCTCGGAGGCGCGGGAGGATATGGCTGCCCTGGAGAAGGATTACGAGGAGGTGGGGGCCGACAGCGTGGAGGGGGAGGAGGAAGGGGAGGAGTTTTAGTGCCTCGTCCTTTGGGTTCCACTCTGGGGGCTGCTCATTAAAGTTTGCTCTTTCCACTCTTGTCTCGCCACGTTCAGCTTCACGGTGACCTGGGTGGGTGGGGTGGGTGGTAGCGGCTGGTGGCAGCTGGCGCCTGGGTTGCGCTGGAGTACGGCTTGGGGGAGGGGGGGGTGGGCAGGAGGAGTGAGTGGGGCTGGGGTCTCTGGATGGGTCCTTTGCTGAGCCGTGCCCTGCTTTGGGTTGATCTGTCCCTGTTTCCCCCCCCCCCCCCCCGCCACGGGGTGGGTTTCTCTATCATCAGGGGTCTCTGTTCCACGGATGACTTTCCCGGTGGGGTGGGGACCCCCGAGAACAGCCCCTCCCCCCCCCCAGGGAGGTTGGTCCTCACCTAAGCCCTGCCCTGGGTGTGTGGGCAGGGTTGGATCAACGGCGCTGGCCGTGGCCTGATGCTGCTCCTGGCATGGTGCTGGTCTGGGTGCAGGACTCTGCAGAGCCTTCGGAGGATGCTTGGGCAGGGGGAGACTTCCCCCTCCCCTCCTCTTCCCCCCCTCCCCCGCAGTGGCTGGGCAGAGCATTGACCCCTTCCCGTAAGCGCTGCTCTGAAGCCGGGGGGGGGGGGGCAGAGCCCTGCCCCTGCGCAGTGGCAGCTCCGGCAGAGCCGAGTCACGGCTGCCCCATCAATATTGGGGGGGACACACAAGAGCCCCCTCCGTGGGGGCTGGGCTCCTTGAGGGGGGTGGGAACCAGCAACCTCCTGTACTGCTCTGTCCGTCCGTTCCCCCCCGCCCCGCTCCGGGGGTCCCCCAGCCCCTCTCCGGCATCCTGGCAGTAGGAGACCAAGTGGCATCCCCCCCCCCCCACCTTCCCGACCGTCTCGGGTCTCAGGCCACTCCCGGTCCCCTTCTTCTCGAGGGCACACCCGCAGCCCCCGTCCTCCCCTCACGGGGCCGGGAGACCCCTCCCCTCACTCCCGCAACCCCGGGTCCCCCCGGTGGGGCGGAGTCGCAGCCCGCTATAAACAGCCGGTAGCGGCAGCCGCCGCCCTCCCGGTCCCACCATGAGCCGCGGCGGTCGCGGGTCCCTCCAGCGCCGCACCCTCGGGGCTCCGCGGCTCGTTTCCGCGACCCCGGAGCGGGTAACGGCGGCGGCGGCGGCGCGGAGCGCGGAACGGGAGGAACTGGCGGCGCTGAACGATCGTTTCGCAGCTTTCTTGGAGCGGGTCCGGGCTTTGGAGCGGCAGAACGGAGCCCTCCGAGCTGCTCTGGGCCGTGCCGCCGCCGCTGCCGCTCCCGGTGCTACCGGACTGGTGCGGGGGGAGTTGCGGGGGCTGCGGGAGCGACTGCAGCGTCTCGGTCAGGATCGGGACCGGCTCCAGGCAGAACGGGACGGGCTGGCTGCCGACCTGACGGCTCTGCGGCGGCGGTGGGTGGGCGGCGACACCGGGGGAAGGCACCGGGATGTGGAATACGTCGGGATAGAGGGACCTGGCGATGCACCGGGATGGGACCGGAGGGATGCGCCGGGACGGAGCATGCACTGAGAATGACACCGTGGGGATGTACCGGGATGAGGGATGCAGACGGGAGGGATACTGGGGGAGAGGCCTGGGATGTGCCCAACGGAGGCTGGAGAAAGAGGCAGGGCTGGAGCAGTGGCCCCGGGAGTGGGGTGGTGCTGAGGCAGTGGGGATCCAGGATGGGCACTGGGAGGGACTGGCAGGGTAGGGCACCGCGGGTGGATTGGGACAAGCACTGATGGGGAGGGTTGGACTTGTCCCGGGAGGAGCACATCCCACTGAAGGGCCTTGGGTGGCTGCAGTGGGGTCTTGGCCCTGTCCTGGGTCAGTGTGACAGGGTCCGGGGTGGGGTCCCTCAGGACTTGGGGGGGGGGGGGGGAGGAGTCTTGCAGGAGGGGCTGGTCCTGGCCTGGCTGCAGGGACAGGAACACTCCAGGGCTGCTCCTGCGCAGGTCTGAGAGTGTGGTTCAGCCTTGGGGTGTTCCTCTTCCTCCTCCATCCCCATGTGCCTGTAACGTGCCGGGGGGGGGGCTCCAGGCAGCAAGAGGCATGACCTGGGGGGGGGAGGGGGAGGGCTGCACACTGTGCCCCTTCTCCCCACTGCTCTCCCCAGGCTGGAGGATGAGACACAGAAACGAGAGGATGCAGAGAAGAACTTGGTCTTGTTCCGCAAGGTGGGGGGGGCTTGAGGGGAGGGCTGCTCCCCCTGTCCTGCCCTCCTCACGCAGTGCTCATTTCCCTGCCCCCACCCACGATGCCCCCACCCTACTCATGGTCCCTCTTCTGGCTGCCCACATGTGAAGGCCTCAGCGATGCCCTGTGTGCCAGCTGCTGCCCATCCTGTACCGCCGTAGTGAGGGGGTTTGGAGGGGAGTGAGGGGGAGTGAGGGGGTTTAGGGGGGAGTAGGAAGGTTTGGGGGTGTGTGAGGGGGGGTGGGGTCGGTCCCACCTCTCAACCCAACCTCTTTCCCAGCAGGATGTGGACGATGCTACCTTGTCCCGCCTGGAGCTGGAGCGCAAGGTGGAGCTGCTGATGGACGAGATCGGCTTCCTCAAGAAGCTGCATGAGGAGGTGGAGGGGAGAGAGGGTCCTAGGGTAGGGGGCTGGGGGTCCGTGGGACAGAATGTCACATTTCGTGTGACCGACAGGAGCTGCGGGACCTGGAGGTGAGCGGCCCGGGCGCGGCGGCGGCGGCGGCGGCGGAGGTGGAGGTCTGCAAGCCGGAGCTGACGGCGGCGCTGCGGGAGATCCGCTCCCAGTACGAGGGCATCGCCGTCAAGAACCTGCAGGAGGCAGAGGACTGGTACAAATCCAAGGTACCCCCTGGGCACATGCCACGCTGGCTGTGCAAACACCTGGACCCCACCCTGCCACCCCACGCAGCTGTTCCTGCGTGGCGTGTCCGTGTGTCCCCTCCTCCCCCACCCCCCCTAATTTCACGCTGTGGTGCCAGCTGCAGCCTCGGCTGGGTAATGCCAGGCCTCAGCCCAGCTCACTACACAGATGGGACAGGGTGTAGGAGGTGACACACACCTGGAGCCCTCCCCCATCTCCTGCCCCCTCCCCTTTGGTGCTATCTTGGGTGGAGTTGGAGACATCCCCCCCCAAAACCCCACCTGGAGTACAGCATCCAGTTCTGGAACCCCCCATTACAACACCTTCACCACCCTGTGCCAGGGCAATGCCCCCTCCCCAGGCTGGCCCTGGATAGGTGGGGGGGGGGGGCTGACCACACAATGTGGGGTGGGGGCTGTGCCCCCCTCTGCTGCCCCTACCCTGACTGGGATGGTTGATAGGGGGTGCATGGAGGGGGCTGGCTCCAGCTGTCCTTTGGCATAGAAGAGACACCCCCCCCCCCCAAATAAACCCAACCCACCCCAATCTCCTCAAGGCTTCAGGGTACCCCAGAAGCTCTGACCCCTCCCATCCCCTCCCCCCCCCCTGGTCTCTGCAGTTTGCTGACCTCTCAGATGCAGCAAACCGCAACCACGAGGCGCTGAGGTTGGCCAAGCAGGAGATGAACGAGTCCAGGAGGCAGATCCAGAGCCTGACCTGTGAGGTGGATGGGCTGAAGAGCATGGTGAGGGCTGGGGAAGGGGGCTCCAGGCTGGGGGTGGGGGGCACAGGCAGCAGGACTCAGCCCCACACATCACACCTGGCTCCAGGCTTGGGATCCTGATGAGACCACAGCTGGAATCCTTGAGGTCATTTCTGGATCCTTCCCCCCACCCAGGAGGACACTGAGGGGCTGGAGGGGGGTCCAGAGGAGGGCAATAAAGCTGGGGAAGGGTCTGGAGAACAGGGTTGGGGAGGAGCAGCTGAGGGAGCTCTGTGTGTGTGAGGTTCAGCCTGGAGAGGAGGAGGCTGAGGGCAGACCTCGCTGCTCTCTGCAGCTGCCTGAGTGGAGGCTGGAGCCAGGTGGGGTTGATCTTCTCCTCTCCTTAGCATCAGCTGAGCTCCTGAGCCTGAAATTGTGCCAGGGGAGGCTCAGGTTGGGCCACGAGGAGCACTTCGTGTCCTGCAAGAGCAGTCAGGGACTGGCCCAAGCTGCCCAAGCAGGTGATGGAGTCCCCATCCTTAGGGGTGCCCAAGGAACGTGTGGCCACGGCACTCGGGGACGTGGCTCAGTGGCCGTGGGTGCTGCTGGATCGATGCCCATGACCTCGGGAGGGCTTCCCTGAACCTCTGATCCTCTTCTCCAACCCTCCCACCCCTAAGAACGAAGCTCTGCAGCGGCAGATGCGGGAGATGGAGGAGGAGTTCGGGGAGGAGATCGGGAGCTACCAGGACGTGGTAGGGAGGTTGGAGCAAGAGATCCAGCAGATGAAGGAGGAGATGTCTCGGCACCTGCGTGAGTACCAGGACCTGCTCAACGTCAAGATGGCTTTGGACATCGAGATCGCCACCTACCGCAAGCTGCTGGAGGGCGAGGAGAGCCGGTGAGGGGCGAGGAGAGCCGGTGAGGGGCGTGGGGGGCTGGGGCTGGTAGCCAAACCTCCTTCTCACTGCCAGGGTGCGGAGTGTTTTGGCCAAACCCTCCCCCCCGCCAACTCCTCCTCACCTCCTCCCCGCTCTGAGCCGTCCCAGTCCTTACTGGGTTTGCTCTGGGCAAAGAAAAGGTTCCCACGGGAGCTTCTCGAAGCCGAGATAAGGACAAGGCCAGGGGCAGGCGTGGGACGGGGGGGGGGGGGGGGGGAGGAGGATGCTGCTGGCTCCGCTGCTGGCTTCTCTCCTGGCCCCCTCCTCCCCTCCAGGCTGGCAGCCCACGGGCACAGCTTGGCACAGCTTAACTCTGATAAGGCTTCTGCAGTCAGTGGGGGGTGGAAGGGTCAGAATCAGCCCCAGCCTCCCCCCCCACCTTTTCTCTCTCTCCCCCCCCCACCTTTTCTCTCTCTCCCCCCCCCTACCTTTTCTCTCTCTCCCCCCCTCACCTTTTCTCTCTCTCCCCCCCTCACCTTTTCTCTCTCTCCCCCCCTCACCTTTTCTCTCTCTCCCCCCCTCACCTTTTCTCTCTCTCCCCCCCCACCTTTTCTCTCTCTCCCCCCCCTCACCTTTTCTCTCTCTCCCCCCCTCACCTTTTCTCTCTCTCCCCCCCCCCACCTTTTTGTCCCCCCCCCTTTCCTTCCCCCCCTCCCTCACCTTTTCTTTCCCCCCCCCAGGATCACCACCCCCCCGCACTCTGCTACCTCCTTCAGCATGAGAAGCTCAGGTGAGGGGAGAGGGCTCTGAGGGTCTCTGACTGTGTCCAAGGGTCCTTCCTCCATCTCTTGGGGCACGGCGTGGGGGGGGGGAGGGGCGGAGGGCAGGGGGTTACCTGTATCCCTGCCTGAGGTGGGGTCGCACCCACCTGCGCCCCAAGGTGGGGGCCAGGGAGTGCTGAGAGCCTCTTGGTGCCGCAGAGCCTGCAGAGAGCCCGGCAAGGAGGATGGTGCTGATCAAAACCATCGAGACCCGGGACGGGCAGGTGAGGCTGGGACCTGCCCCTGCTGGTTGGTTGGTTGGGGGGGGGCTGACCCTCACGATGGGGCTGGCTCCCCCCCCCCGGCTCTTGTCCCCCCACAGCAAGTGGTAACAGAGTCGCACAAGGAGAGAGCAGAGCCGGGGAAGTGACAGAGGAAGAGGAGGAGGAGGAAGGGGGCTCTGGTGGACCCTCCTGTGGGACGGGGAGAGGAGTGTGTGTGTCCCCCCCCCACCCTACCCCCGTCCCTGCTGCTGCCTATCCCAGTGCCTTGTGTCTCTGTGTCCCTATTTACTGCTCTTTATCTCTCCTTTCATGTCCTTCCCCCTCCCAGGTTGTGTTTCTCGGTTAGCAAACGTTGCCTGCGTTGCCCCAGTTGGGGGGGTCCCGTCTGGAGGGGTTCTGGCTCCCCTCTTCCCCCTCCCCCCCGAGCTTCGCTGGCTCCGGTGGGTCCCAGGTGCTGTCCCCCTCTGCCCTGCTTTGCTCGGGGCAGTGAGCTGGGGGGGGGGAAAGGTGCAGGGTCCGACTGATGGGGGGGCTTGGAGTCTGCCTTCCCCCCCCACCCTCCAACTGTCCTGACCCTGCTCGAGCGGCAAATAAAAGCTGCGTGGAGGCCGGCGCTGAGTCACGCGTGGATGTGGGAGGAGCTGGAGGGCAGGGAACTGCCTGCGCTTACAGGAAACCAACTTGCTTGGGGGGCTGCAGGGGCAGCGCCTGGGGGGGGTCAGGCCCGTGGGACCGATCCAGACCCGCAGGGGGCGCAGCGGAGCGGATTCCGGGGTGCCGCGGGGCGCCGGACCCCTGGCAGGCGTGCGCCGGTCCCCTGCTATCCCACAGGCGTCCACACGAGGGCGCTCTCCCCATCCGCTCCCTCTCTAGCGCCAGCCGCTTCCCACCGTCGAGCTGATAGGCTGAGCCCCAGCCAATCAGCGACGGGCTGGGCGTTGAGCCAATCGCAGGCCGACACTTGCGCCGCTGCCGCCGCTGATTGGCTGGCGCTGGGTGGGCGTGGGCCACGGCGGCGTTTCTGAACCGCTGCCCGGTGCCGGTCCCGGCGCTGACGGCGGAACCAGGACCTGGCTTGGGCCCCGGTGTCTGCGTTTCCCTTCCCACTGCTCCCCCCCCCCGGTGTCACCGTGTCCAGGGCACGGGAGGGGCTGGAGGGGGTCAGCGCGGCCGGGGAGAAGGGGACCGGATGGTACCGGGGAAGGGCTCAGGATCCCCTCACCGACCACGCTCGGTCCGAAGGTACCAAGAGGTGGAGCCCGGGACTGAGGAAGGCGCCGGGTCCCGGGGGATGCAGACACCGCTGCGGAGGGGACCGCGGGAGCGTGGGCGGCAGGAACGGAGCTCAAGTGATGCTGGAGCCACTCCCGGGTTCCTCACCCGGTCCCCTCGGTTGTCCCTACCCTCTCCAAGCACCCCCCCCCCGCCACTCCCGGGGACAACCGGGACCGTGATCCGCCGGGAGATAGGACGGGGAGGCGCCACGGACACTGCCCGTGGGATAAGGGGCTGATGCTGCACCGCGTGTGTGGGGGTCTCCGGGGGTCTAATGGGCTGGAGGGGGGGGGGGGCGACCACCCACCCCTCTGCCAGCCCCTCCCGAGGGTCTCCCGGCTGCCGGTGCCAGCCCCAGCAGGTGGAACTGTAGTTACCGAACAGCGGCCACACGGTGGCAGCACCGCCCCACAGCCGCGGCGCTGGGGGCACCGTGGAGCTCGGTGTCCCGCGGCTCCGTTGCCCCCCCCCCCCTCCCACGCTCCCTACCCCCAGGACCTCCTGATACCCCCAGGGCAGGCTGTGTCCCCTCATGGGGGGTCCCCTCCGTGTGTCCCCCGCCACGGGGAGGCGAAGGCAGCGGCTGCACACCCAAACCCCGCGTGTTTTATTGGGGGACACACACACACACACACACGGCCACGGAGCCCGCGGGTGGGACGGGAGCTGAGGGTGCCCCGGGGGTGGGGACAGCACCGGGACACCGCGATGCCTTTGGCGGGTGCTGGCATGCGGGGCGGGGGTCGGGGTGGGGGGCACCGATGGGGCTGTTTTTATGAGTGGGGGGTGGTGGTGGTGGTGCAAGATGATGGAGTGTGGGTGGGGGGCAGGGGGTTGGTGATGTCTTCCTTTTGGGGCGGGGGGGGTCTCTTTATGCCCAGCGCTCTCGCAGGGAATGGTCGCATTGGTAAGAGCTGAAGCGCCCTGGTGGGAGCTGGGAGAGCCCCTCCCGGCTTCTGCAGCCCCCCTCCCGGACTGTGCAGCCCCCTCCTCACGCTGGGGGGGGGTCAGTCGGGGTAGATGATGAAGCCGGAGAAGGTGCTGTACTTGTTGGTGTTGCCCCCGTGGACTTTGCCGCCGTCCAGCTTGACGAAGACTTCGTCCCCCACGTCCAGGTGCAGGATGACGCTGTTGCTGGCGTAGTCGTAGTTCTGATCCGCGTCCTGGGCGATGGCACTGGCCCGGACCTGAGGGGGGGGTCACAAGCATCAAGGATCCCCTCCCCCCCACACACACCCCCCGCCCCTAGCTCATTCCCTCATTCCAAGCGTGTCGCATCCTCCACGCAGGGTTGGTAGATGAAGGTGGCTGAGCCGCTCCGGACCCCCCCTCCCAGCCCTGCTCAACCCCTCCCGTCCATCGCCCCGCTCAAGGTCACGCAGGCAGCCTGCGGCAGAGCTGAGTGTTGGGACCGGGGTGTGCCTGTCGTGCGTGTCCCGGCCCCCCCCCCCACTCCTCTCCGCCGTGTCGCTTGTCACCGGCCAGCAGCGGGAACAGGAGGGGATGGGGACAGATCCCTCCCTCACACTGGGGTCTCCCAGGATAGGGCGACCACATCCCCCCCCCACACACACATTCCCACCGGCAATCAGAGCTGGGTGATGGGGCCGGGGTGTGCCTGTCGTGCGTACCCTCCCCCCCCCCCTCCTCTCTGCCACCAGCCCCGTGTCGCTTGTCACCGGCCAGCAGCGGGGACAGGAGGGGATGGGGACAGATCCCTCCCTCACCCTGGGGTCTCCCAGGACAGGCCCCCCCCACATTCCCACCGGCTATCAGAGCTGGGTGATGGGGCCGGGGTGTGCGTGGCCTCCCCTCCTCCCCAGGCCTCTTGTCCCTGGCCAGCAGCAGTGGCAGGAGGAGACAGGCACAGACCCCTCCTGCCCCCCAGGGTACCCCAGGACAGGGCTGTCCCCCACCCCAGGCAGTCGGAGCTGCGTCTCACTGTCACAGCTCAGTCCCAAGGACCTGCCGGTGACCGGATCGGGGAGTCCCGGTACCGGGACCTCGATGCTTTCCCCTGCCCCATGGCCCTGCTGTACCCCCGGAGACCGAGGACGCTCCGGGAAGGGCGGGGTGGAGGTGTGGGGTGCGGCGGAGCCGATATTGATCCTTCTGGATCGATCCTCGTTTCTCCCGTGATAAATGGGAGGCGGCCGGGGCGAGGCCGGGGCTGTGCCTCCGCGGACAAAGGGACCGGCCGGGGAGGGGCACAGCTTGGCCCCGGTTCTTTCACCGGTGCTGGTGATTGTCCCGGCCGGGGGGAGGCGGGGGGGGCATAGCCGCTTGTCCCCCGTGATGGCAGATGTCCCAGCCAGCCCCATTCCCCACCCGTGTTCCCAGGGGAGCATCCCCCCCTGCGGCAGGAGCCCCGGAGGTGCGGGAGTTTGGTGTCCCCAAGGCTGGGGGGATGGCAGGTCGTGGGGATGGGTGCGAGGTGGCACCTCCAGGTACCCCCCCCCCCACTGTCCCGCAGGGGGGATGAGATAGGAGGGGATGAGGATGGGAAGGGTGAGGATGAGGAATTGGGGAGAGGGGATGGAGAGAGAGAAATGGGGAAGAAAAGGGTGGGAATTGGGGTGGGAGAAGAGGAATGTGGGGACTGGGGTAGGGCAGAATTGAGGATGAAGGACTGGGATGGGTGGAGCTGGGATGGGGGGATCAGGAATTAAGGGGGGGGGGGGGGGAAGACACCAGGGCAGAAGAGCTGAGATTAAGGGAAAGCAGAATGGGAAACCAAATGGGAACCCCAAGGTAGGGGAAGTGGAATGGGGGAGCAGGGATGAGGGAAGCAGGGGTGGGAAGAAACTGGGATGGGGAAGGAGAGCTCGAACAGGACGAGGAACTGGCTGGGCAGAGTGGGTTGAGGGGCACCAGGGGACGCCAGGAGGAGCTGCCACGGGGGGGGGAGGGGGGGTGCCGGTGCTGCGGGTCCCGGCCGTACCTGCCCGTTCTTCATGAGGTCGGCCCACATGCTGGTGCCGTCGC
>NW_026974710.1:640683-646635 GCF_015220805.1 Pogoniulus pusillus | reverse complement strand
AGTCTCCTGCAGAGAAGGGTTAAAGAAAGGACACTGCACAATCCAATGTGGATTAAAAGCAAGTGACAACTTTATTCGGTAGATGTGTGCTTATATGTGTTACAGGTAATATATGCATACATGTAAGAAGCTAAATGGCTGAATCCCTAAAGACCCCTTTTGCATGGTGCACCTACTTGCTGTTACAGCTGCAAGCTGCAAACCAACTTTCTTAGGCAGAGTCAGCTGGATTCTTCTCTGCTTGAGTTGTTTGCTGACTTGTCAAGGACAGTGCCTCCCTGCCGAGTTATATCCAATGCTGTCTTTGTTTTCAGTGTAGCCTAGCACAGCCCTATACCAGTTCTCTATACTCATTCTGCTTGCCCAGCACTAAGTCATGTCTGTTCTCCTTTAGCCATTCTGCAACAATTCCCCTTTCTTGTTTTTGGGCAAGTAGAGCTGCACCCCCGGTAATGCGATCCACACCCCTCATAATGCATCCATATCCTACACGTAGTGATATAAGCATAAGCAGTATTATTCCCAGCAGGCAGAGGCCCTCCTTAATATGCTGTAGTATCCAGGGAGGCAAACCTCCAAAAATTGATGTTAGCCACTGGTCAAAGGGATTTTAATTAGCAATAATGCAGTTGGTATGATTTTTCAGCCAAGCAAGCTCTTTATGAATAGACTCACCATGATCCGAGGGATTAAACCAACAGATTCCCTCAAATTCACTACAACCATGACCTTGTGCTAATAATAAGTCTATAGCTGCTCTGTTCTGCAGTAATGCATGTCTTAACTGTTCTGATCTAATAATAATTGCTCTAGAATTTGAGTAGTAGCGTTTGCTTCTTTGACTGACCAGCATGCCAGCTGTTCTAATTGCTTCACTGCTTGTGCTATAGCAAGATGCAGAATGAAGGTAGTAACAAAAACATTTGCAGTTACTGACCACATCTGCACATTATCATTGCAGTCTGCCTTAAGATTGTGCCATTTCACAGCTTGTTTTCTGCGTGACTCTCCTCCTGCGGGAGCAATTTGTGTTACACTCTCTTATGTGGCGCAAATAGAGTAAGTTTCCCTAAATAGCAAGGACCCCCTACAACATTTTTTGCCTCTTGCCCAGCATGATCACCACAGATAAGAAAGGTGTTGTTAGGAAGTGCTCTGGCCATCCCATTGTTCCACAAAGTTTGCTTTATATCTGCACCATACACAGCATCTGATGCAGGCCTCTTTTTTCCTTCCCTTCTTATCCCCGATACTGTGCCACAGTATTCTCTACCATTACCCCAAGTATAAGGTTTTCCTGGTGATACATCTGTCCAGTGCTGTGACATTTTCTTATAAGCCCAATATCCAAATATCCCTGATATTTTGTCCCAAAAGCAAAACAAGTTCGGGTCCAATTAGTTGTGGACAAGTACCCTATCTTTTGACTACCTAAAACTCTAGTTCTTGTGGGTCCCAGGGCAAGGTTATGTTCAGCCCTTTTATCAGTAATGCAGCGCAGTCAGAAGCATTCTTCATCTTAATTGCAATTATAATTTTTCACGTAACCCTTAAAGTCTTCTGGGTCAAATCCTGACAGTCCTACCAGACATGTTTTAAAAGGCTCAGTAGCTGATTGCAGACTAAGACAGAAGTCCATATTACCCGACTGGTTCGCCCATGTCACCCACATGTTCACTTGGGGATTCACTTGATTGATTGCATTGACCACTGCTTCCAGAAGTAGCAACAGGATCAGTAGAAGGAGCAGTTTTTGTCCGTCGTGCTGGAACCCAAAGCAGACCTGTTGATGTAGAAACAGAAATGGTATCCTCTGCCCCAACAGAGTACCTCTGCTGGCCCCACCACATACCTGTCTAAGGATTTCTGTACATAACCTGGACCTTTTTATGTGGTTGTTTTTCTGCTGAACATCCATGCACTTTTGCTGGAGGCACAGCCTGATCAGAAAAGATGCATAGATAATTAAGGGTAAGAAGAGTCATTGCTAAACATTCAGGTGGATCAGCAATTTCTGGGTACTTCTGAAGGTACCTTTTCAGGGTCTGATTTGCTCTTTCTACTATCGCTTGTCCCTTCTCCTGCGCGTGCTGGCCCATTATCAGTCTTAATCTCCTTTGGTACTCCCATCACTGCAGAACAGTCAAATGTCTTTGAACATGCAGTGCCTTCTCCCCAGTCTGAGCTGTGGCCCAGATGAACTTGCTATAGGTATCAATCGTAACATGGACGTACTTTAACCTTCCAAATTCTGGAACATGTGTGACATCCATTTGCCACAACTGCAACACTTCCATTCCCCTAGGATTCACACCAATACCCAAACCAGGACCATGATGGCTGCACTCAGGGCAACCCTTAGCTTCATTCATTGTGATTTTGTACTGATTGTGCAAACCCTTTGCATTCTGGTGAAACCTCTGGTGTGCTTCTCGTGCAAGTGTGAACTCACTTAGGGGAACAACTGTGGAAACTAGCTCGTCTGCTCTTGTATTCCCTTCTCCCAAATCTGTGTCCCATTAATGACTACGTGTGTGGATCACACAATACTGTTCTGCTCTCTGTTGCACTGCACTCTGCATAGCTCTCAGAAGCTGCCCTAAACGAACATTTGATATGTCCTTCACAAAAGCACTTTCTGTATGCTCCAAAATTCCCGCTACATACAAGGAGTCAGTCACGACGTTCAATGGTTCTTGCATTCCTTAATGAAAGAGCCCAAACAACAGCTGCTAATTCCAGTGTTTGTAAAGAGTCCCCAGGTTGGCTTTTTAGTAGTTGGTGCTTCCAGGTTCCTTTCTCCTACCATGTAGCAATGGCTGGTTTTGATTTCTTCCCGGCGTTGGTGTATATGATGATAGCATCTGACAGTGGTCGCGGTGGTCTCTCTGCCTGGCATAAACATTCACCTTGACTCATCCATTTTAGCGTGGGAGATGAAATTTGTTGTGTGGATAAATGTGCAGGACAGGATAGTAGACTTAATTATAACGCAGGAGTTTGCCAGAGTGTTTGCCCCAGGTCAGGCCTTTGGATGGGAAGAAATATAGTGCTCGGTTCCGTGCCACTGATTTGCAGAATACGGTGTCTTCCTCAAATTATCAACTCTGCCTAATTTCCAACTTTTTGTTGGATTGTTGTCTTCGGTTGTAAGGGTGTGGAAATCCATTCCAGGTTCCTTATGCTCTCCCCCTTTTTGTTTTTGCTCTGGCAAACTGCACCCATGAGGGTGTGGGCTGATGGTAGAATAAGCAGGTCTATAGGTTCTCGTGGGTCTAGGTGACTGACCCATCTTTGGGCAATTTGATCTGATAGTTTATCAATGACAGCTTTCTGATCTGTGGACAGGTCACGGCCCTGAAGTAAAGGCCTAAGTTTTTGCAAGTCTTCCAAGGAAAACCCAATGACTGGTCGAAGCCGTTGCAAGTCACCCATTAATTTTTGTGCACCTGTAAGTGTTGTGATATTTGTATGTAAAGTGAGTTTTTGTGGCCAGATTTGTGAATCCGAAGTCTTCCATCCAAGGTATAAATAAGGTGACATTCTTTGAACTTTGTTCGGGACAATCTGTAGTCTGTGTTTGCTCATTGCTGCTGCAATTTGTAATAACTGTCCTTCACTAAATGGTGTTTCTTGGCAAAAAGCAATGTCATCCATATAATGATAAATGGAGGTAGTTGGTTATTGTGCTCGTAGTGGTCGTAAGGCATTGTCCACATAGAGCTGGCAGATCGTGGGGCTGTTCTTCGTGCTTTGAGGTAACACAGTCCACTGGTAATGGCTAGCTGGTGCCTGCCTATTCAGTGATGGCAGGGTAAAGGCAAAACACTGACAATCATCCAGGTGTAGTGGAATAGTAAAGAAACAGTCCTTTAGGTCTATGATCAACAGATGCCATTTTTCAGGCAGCATAGCAGGAGTTGGCAAGCCAGGCTGTAGTGCTCCCATTGCTTGCATCTGGTCATCGATTGCTTGAAGATCATGGAGCAGTCGAAACTTGCCTGATTTCTTTGGAATAACAAAAAATGGGAGTATTCCATGGGCTTGTGGAAGGAATCAAATGTCCTGCTGTTAGTTGTTCGTGAACTAATTCCTGTGCCTCTTGCAGCCTTTCTGCTTTAAGCGGCCACTGTTCCACCCATATCGGTTTGTCTGTTAGCCAATATAGTTGAATGGGGAAAGGCTGCCTCTCAGTGGTCGCTAATAAAAACAACTCATTTGTGATGATTAGGTCAAGCTGAGAGAGAGCATCTCTCCCTATTAGTCCATTGACACCTCTGGGTAGAGGCATTACAGTCACATAGAGATTGGCAGTTCAATTTTCGACGGTGAGTTGCAGGCGTTGAGTGAATCGATGTACTTCGGCCGTACCACCCACCCCTTCAACCCTTTTTACGCAGGGCTGAGTGGTGCAGTGTCTAGGCCATTGATTTCTGTCGACAGTGGTAATGTCTGCACCTGTATCCACAAGCATCGACAATTATATTCCATCTGGATCATTCGATAAGTTTGCTGTCACCACAAGTCTTTGTCCCAGTTGTAGGGTGAGTAGTGCCATACCTCCAGTTGATCCAAATACACTCTCTCCTTGATGTTGTTGTGAGAGAGGAGGTGCTGACTGTAGTAGACATGGAATTGGGATGAGCTGAGCAATCTTGCTTTCTTTGGGAATATGTATTGGTGGAAAGTCTGTTTGAACCATAATCTGGATAATGCCTTCGAAGTCCGAATCAATGACTCCAGGCAAAACAAACAGTCCTCTTATAGATGCTGATGATCTTCCCAGAAGTATACCTCTGCAGGCTTGGCCGTTGATTATCACTGGCCCCTTTAAAGTAGACAGAATCTTTTGGGGCTTATTGTCAAGTAAATTGATTTCTGCTGCTGTTGCCAGGTCCATGCCGAGGCTCCCTCTGGTGGCTGGCTGTAAGTTACGGGAGCAGCCATTTGTGTCGGTGTGTGGTTGCTTCTTATGCTCCTCCCCCCCCCCCCCCCCCGTTTCCCAGTTGCTGGCAGGCTGCCATGGAGTGATCTTCCAAGTTACAGTTTTTGCAGTGTACGTTGGGATCGGACATCAAGAGCGAAAATGACCTATTTGTCTGCAGCGGAAACATTTCATTCGGTTCTCGAAACAGTTTCCTCCTCTTGCCGATCCAATCGGAGCTAAAGCTGCTGGTGCCTAGGCCTGCTGTTCAATAATCTTTTCTAGCTGAGCCCTAGTATTGTCTGGTGTGGGAGAGGCTGCAACGCAAGCCCTAGGTTCTAGGGGTGCAGTTTCCGCTCACTTTGCTCTTTCTAACGTTTCTGCTACTGTGGCATCCTGGGGTAGAGTTACTAATATACCTCGGGTTTTAGCATTATCAAGGGCAAGTTGTTGTATAAGGGTGTGTTTCATCTATTCTGACGAGTCAGAATTGTCCAGTGCCTCATGGAGTCGGTCTAAAAAGGAGCCAAAAGGCTCATTTGCTTTTTGTTTAACTGAGGTATGAGATGGGGTAATCGGGGCCGTTTTTACTCCCCACAGTGCTAACTGAGCTAATCTCGTGCTTTCTCTTAATATCTCCGGGGCCATATTAAGTTCAGCATCCACCCCTGCCCATTTACCTTCGCCCCTCAGTTGGCTAACGGTGATCCCCCGCAGAGGATCGCCATCTGCCCGTGGCAGTGAAATAGCACCCTGACACAATGATTCCATTTCAGTATTAAACTGCATCTGTTGTGAGTGGGTTAGTATCATTCTCAGCACCTATTTCCAGTCTTCTTGTGCTAGCATCCCAGAGGCAGAGAAAATATACCGTAACATCTGCCAAGCAGGGTCACTGTGAAGTCCATATTTAGATTCTGTCTCTCTAAGCTGGGCTAACAATTTCCAATGAAATGCCTGATGCTCCCCAACAACTGTTTCATCTGCTCTGGTGTCATAAACCACTGGACATACTTTAAATAACATAC